>NC_136527.1:60654518-60824518 GCF_053919585.1 Euprymna scolopes | reverse complement strand
TTGAAGCCAACCGATTTGTTCTTAGAGTGCATTTCGTTTAGAACGTCATTGTAAATGACATCTATATATATATATATATATATATATATATATATATATATATATATATATATATATATATATATATATATAGTAATTTATAAAATATATATGGCGATTAAGCTACACTGAATATTCAGCGTTTCATCCACTCTAGGATTCGTCAGGCTTATGCATGAATAATAAAACCACAGAATTCGCGCATAAACCTGACGAATCCTAGAGTGGATGAAACGCCGAATATTCAGTGTAGCTTAATCGCCATATATATTTTATAAATTACTAACTAGCTCTACCTACGTATTGAGCACTTTTGACGTAAATACTTAACGTTTACGCATAAATCTATACTTTCGTATATTAATTTTATGTGAGTAAATGAAGTAGTTATATATATATATATTTTCGAAAAGATGTTTTGCCAACCATTCAAAAGAATTCTGTTGTTTATAAATTTGTTTTCAGTTTGGAGCTGACTACGTTGGCAAGACATCCCAAAGATTGGAAATGAGAATATCCCAACACATCCCTCGGCATATTCGATTACACCAGGTTTCGAGAACATCCGGGCACTCCCAAGCTCATGAGTCCGCCATCGGTAATCACCTTATTAGTATAAATAGGTGTTCTGACCAATATTCCGATGGTTGGTTTTCTGTTTTATACAGTGCTAGGTCGAACTATCATCTCAATATTATTGAGGCGTTAGTCATTAATAACTCTCGACCTAGCCTGTGTAGACAAAAGATTTTGAAAGATCAGTTGGAAATATTTACTGATTTAAAACCACATGAACAGTGAGAATTATATATATGTATATTTTTTTCTCTCGCTGGTCTTCCAACTGAAACCAATTTCCCTTCTTTCCTCATTCGATTCTTAGCTTTTAATTTATCATTCTGACGTTTCCTCTTAGAGGGTCAGACGATAAGGCCTTAAAGAAAATTTTAATAATTCCACCTGCCCGTTTTTTTTGTTTGTTTCTTTGGTATTTAAATTAAATTATGTTTCCTCTGAAATTTCTCCTTCCATTTTGTTGTACCAAGAATTTACATATATATATATATATATATATATATATATATATATATATATATATATATATATATATATATATGATCAATATTTTATTTGTTTAAAAATTTTCAAAATTATTGCGTTTATTAAAATGTGAGTAAAAATGAATTATGAAGGAAATCTTATTTCGAATGTGATTTTGAATACTTATATAGAGTTTACTTTTAGGAAAAATGTTTTCTCATGACAGGTTTTCTTGACAAACTCCTGTACAGAGAGATTTTAGAGGACATTGTAGGCCTTCAAGTTCTTTTCACTTTGATTTGTTTTAAGAGATCAAGGGGGCTTTGCTCATAGTCATTTGGGACGGTGACATCAATAATGATCGCAATTATTTCAGGCTTGTTTCAATGGCTTTGTCTTTTATGTCCGCCTGTATATCTTTATCATAGAACACTGTCACTTTCCGTTTGATGTTACACGTTTCCGTTTGATGTTACACGTTTCCGTTTGATGTTGCACGTTTCCGTTTGATGTTGCACGTTTCCGTTTGATGTTACACGTTTCCGTTTGATGATTCATGTCCCCAGATGTCTGATGATTTTCCAAACTGCATCTCTTCACAGATGTCCCAATCGATGTATTTGCATAGTTTGGTGTGGCAGTCAGTATAAAGGACAATAAGGTTTGACATCTAAATATGAATGGTGGATCAGACTCCAATTTATTCAATGGCAAAACTTTGTAGGCTAGGCATTTTTAATACATTTGTGAATAAGCCCTGATCTTTACCGGCTACAATGAGGTTTTCTTCATCAAATGTTAGTCTCACACTCTTGAGCTATTGGAGTAAAGTATCCCCATCGATATACTCCTGTGTATGTTTCTCTAGAAAATTCCCTGCCCTCTTGTTTCCATCCTCGTTTTCTTGTTTCTATATCCATCTGTGTACTTTTTTTAATCTTGAAATCGATGTTACTGGTTTATCATATTCTCGAGTATGGCGCCCACAAAGTTTTCAGCAAACTTCACAATTTATGTTTGTTGAGATGATGATCCCTCGCAATTGCCAATGTCATATTTGTTGAACTTGTTTGATGGACTGCTCCATGCTTAGTATGGAAACTCGATATGCATGGTTCATTTTTTGGTTTATTTTTCTTCAGATAAAGTTTGCGAAAATCAAGGGACCCACTACCTGGGGCTAAAACTTGAACTCTATATGAGATACATATATATTCGAATAAGTTCTTTATTTCTCAAACACTGAATTAGTGAGAACATAATTTTCCTCTTCCCACTGAATTATTTACATATATATACTATATCTTTCTTTTTGGTTTTACTGGATTTAGGACAAGAATTTATCTAATCTAGTGGAGTATCAATCTTCCTGTTATTACTTAAGGTAACTTCACTTGGAGAAGATGCACAATTCCTCGTAAAAGCTAATGTGGGTTAGCTATAGGCAGGGGGGGTCTGATTTGGGCAGCGAATACTATGGGATTTTTAATATTTAGTCAAGGTTTACTTCAAGGGAAGAAGTATCCTCATGCCAGGTTGTTCTGACAAACCTCTGTACAGAGAGATGTTAAACACTCGAGGATAGTATCTAGTAGGCATTCAAGTTCTTTTTTTACTTTTGTTTTTTTTTCCTTCAGACGGAGTTTGCAGAAATCAAGGGACGCACTACCTGGGGCCAACACTTGAACTCTATATGTGATGCATAGATCTTCGAATGTTCCATTAAAGTTTTTTATCTTTCGTCTTAGTTTCTTGGTTTTACTACATTCCTCTTATAAACCCCTGTGTGTTAGACATACCAAGGATATCTTATTTTGTCTTGAATATGTGGTCAGAGTTTACTTATAGGAAAAAGTATCCTCAAGCCAGGTTGTTCTAACAAACTCACAGAAATCGATAAGACATTCGAAGACAATGTCTAGTAGGCATTCAAGTTTTTTTTTTAAATCTTGCTTGTTTTAATTGATTCCATTATGATTGTAAGAGTAGACGCTGTTCCCTTTTTGGCTGCTATCTGTATTTCCTTACAACTTTGCGTTGCTGGGATTGCTTTTAAGTATTTCTAAGTAAGATTTTTTTATCGAACCAGCTGCTCCTATCAACACCGGTATAATGTTTATTTCTTTCTAAGACCATGTATATATTTTTATATTTGAAAAAAAAAAAGAACCAAACACACAAACAAAAAAACGTGTGCGACGCAAACATGGTTTTTCAAAGGATTGACATGAAAAATAATTTAATATCAACATTTATTGAACATTAACAGAATTTCAAATAAAGATTTTCAATTTATTATTAAATCATGTAAAATAACATATAAACATTTTTGTTGTTGAATATTTTATTAAATCATGTAAAAATATAAATACCTTTTGTTGTTGAGTATTTTAATTTATTAAATCATGTAAAATAAATAATATAAACAAACATTATTGTTGAATATTTTAATTGAATATTATGTAAAATAAAATATAAACAACCATTTTTGTGTGTGAAAATTTTAATTGAATATTATGTAAAATAAAATATAAACAACCATTTTTGTGTGTGAAAATTTTAATTGAATATTATGTAATGAGTTACAATGAATTGACATAAAACCATTTTTTTCTTTTTGACTTACAAAATAATTTTGGTTAGTAAACATTTCATATTTTATAATTAGCAGTGGATAGAAGCATTTACAACAACTATGAAGAGTCCACTAAAAACCAATACACAAATTTTGCAGCTACATCTCAATGGATTTAAAGAAATTAAAAAAATAATATATAAAATTTTCATATTTAAAAAAGTATAAGATATTTGTTCATGAAAAACAAATGTTATCCTTGAAATTGCCAAATGTATTATTTATGCTTTTGTGGGAAGTAATAGTAGTTTGGCATTCTTGACTATTGTAAGCTCATTCAAAAGCATCTGTATATAATTTTGCTTCGTTTTTTCTCTTAATTCTTGCATTTCAAGTTGCTGCTTCGACATAATAATTAACAGTTTTTTTCAGGAAGATTTTCTGATGAGGTTTCTGGTATAGATATGAATGATAAACTTTATTATTTTAATTTTAATGTTAACTTTGTTGTTAATTTTAATGTTAACTTTATTATTTTAATTTTAATAAATGTTAACTTTATTAATTTAACTTTAATGTTAAGTTTCTTATTTTAATTTTAATGTTAAGTTTCTTATTTTAATTTTAATGTTAACATTATTATTTTTATTTTAATGTTAACTTTATTATTTTAATTTTTATGTTAACTTCATTATTTTGATGTCAATATATGTTTACTTTATTTTAATTTTAATGTTAACTTTATTATTTTAATTTTAATGTTAACTTTATTATTTTAATTTTATGTTTACTTGATTATTTTAATTTTAATGCATGTAAACTTTATTATTTTAATTTTAATGTTAACTTTATTATTTTAATTTTAATATATGTCAACTTTATTATTTTAATTTTAATGTTAACTTTATTATTTTAATTTTAATATAAGTTATGTTAATTTCATTATTTTAATTTTAATATATAACTTTATTATTTTTATTTTAATATATGTTAACTTTATTTTAATTTTAATGTTAACTTTATTATTTTAATTTTAATCTTAACTTTATTATTTTAATTTTTATATTTACTTTATTATTTTAATGTGAATATATGTTAACTTTATTATTTTATTTTAATATATGTTTACTTTATTTTAATTTTGATGTCAACTTTATTATTTTAATTTTATGTTAACTTTATTATTTTAATATCAATATATGTTAACTTTATTATTTTAATTTTAATCTTAACTTCATTATTTTAACTTTAATCTTAACTTTATTATTTTATTTTTAATGTATATTAACTTTATTATTTTAATTTTAATGTTGATTTATTATTTTAATATATGTTAACTTTATTATTTTAATATTTGTTAACTTTATTATTTTCATTTTAATATATATGTATCTTTAAATATACTGCCACATGCTTACTATCATAACGTGACATTCATTAAGATGAAGACTGCCTTGTCTTTATATTTGTTCATGCATTGGTTCTGGCATATTAACCTATTTTAGGTTACCACATTCATGTTTTGCTATCAGCTATAACGGTGTTAGGTTGCAGTCAAGAATTGCGAAACCATGAGACAACAGGAACTGCAAACTGTTTGATGACATTTATTCTATGTTGGGTGTTCAATTCTTTTAAAGGTTCAATGTATTCTATTTCAAAATTATCTCATAGCTTCGCATGTTCCACCATTACATAAGTACATCCTCGCATAAATATTCAGCATTGAACTGAAGACATACTGATCCTGCTATCTATTGTTTTTATTGTATTTTTAGCATCTTTCTCAAAGCCAAACCCTAAAATGCAGACATTCTATATAAATGGTTTTTGCATCTATGATGATTTAATTGAAAATATAAACAATTGCTTATTTGCACCAAGTTTCTCCCCCTTTTGATATTTCTTGATGCTCTTTAAGAAAATCTCATTTATAAATTGCATCATATTTATATTTTGTCGTAAAAAAGTGTTTTTTTTGTTTATTTCAACCCGATTTCGTCTCGATGGGTTTTTCTATTTTTTATTCTGAACCACACACGAGATGCATTAAGGTTTTCACTTTTTCAATTTTTACTTTAATAAAAACATATTTTTGCTTTTAGTGGAGAAATGGATTGCTTCCAGGTGCAAGACATTTCATTCTATTGAAGATTCTTTGAATTTAAGCGTGAACTTTTAATCTCTTACTTCATCAGTATATTATGTTTTTCTTATTCTGGTGACTCTTATGATTAATGGAGAATTCTTAAGATTAGTTCCTTTCTGCTGCTAACACTTGAGTTCTATGTGATATGCATATATATGTGTGTGCAATCAATGTTTCCATCAATATTTATTACTATATTGCAATATATCTCTTTTTTGGTTTATTTGTGTTAGCGGACTTTCACACAAAAATACATCTGGTCTACCTAACACTACAAGGAGAGGCTGCACAATTCCTTTAACTTTTAACAATTGGTAAGGGTTTACATTTAAGTGAAGTTTTGTTGTGTCAGGTTTGTTTTGTTCATAGAAACTGAATACACTCACGAATTGTGTTTTGTAGGAAATCCAAGATTTCCACCGGAATGTTTACGCATGTGTAATTCTAAATGATGTTTTTGTAAAAAAGCGGAGTCACACACTTGACAAGCATAAGGTTTTTCACCAGTGTGTAACAACAAATGGTTTTTTAAGTGAGGTTTTTGTGCAAAAGCCGAGCCACACACTTGACAAATATATGGTTTTTCGCCTGTATGTGTTCGCATGTGGACTTTTAAATGAGTTTTTCTTGAAAATGTTGCGCCACACACTTCACAAGTGTGAGGTTTTTCACCTGTGTGTTTACGCATGTGAATTTTTAAATCATATTTTCCGATAAATGCTGAGCAACACACTTCACAAGCATAAGGTCTCTCACTAGTGTGTATACGCATGTGGATTTTTAAATTGTATGCGTGGGAAAATTTTTTGTTACACACGTCGCAAACATATGGTTTTTCAACAGTTTGTGTTCGTATGTTGGTATTTAATTTTGATATTTCTTGAAATGATGAACCACATCTATAATATTTTTCACCAGGGTGTGTCTCCATGTGTTTTGTTATATAATATTTTCTTGAAAATGTTGAACCACACACCAAGCACGTATAAGGTTTTTCACCAGTGTGTTTTCGCATGTGGTTTTTTAAATATTTTTTTGCAGAAAATTTTGTGGAACACACTTCACATTGAAAAGGTTTTTCCCCAGTGTGTATTCGCATGTGTAGAGTTAAAGATTCTTTTCTTGAAAAGACTGAACAACACACTTCACATTCAAAAGGTTTTTCACCAATGTGTGTCTGCACATGATTATTTAATTGACATTTTTGTGAAAATGCTGAACCGCATACTTCACAAGTGTAAGGTTTTTCACCAGTATGTGTGCGCATGTGCAGTATTACAGCAGATGATGTTGAAAATGAAGAACCACACACAACACAATCATATGGTTTTTCACCAGTGTGAGTTCGCATGTGTAGTTTTAAACAATACTTTTTAAGAAATACTGCACCGCATACTTCACAATGATAAGGTTTTTCAACAGATTGTCTCTTCATGTTTCAACTTGTGATGTATTTGGAAATGATGAGCTGCACACCTTACACATGTATTTCCGTTGCGTATTAATATTTTTAAAATATTTTTCTGATGTTGATTTGTATCAATACTTTATCACTCTGGGATATATTTTCTTATTTCCCACAAATGTACAAACTTTCTATAATAATTGTACACTTTTCATTTTCAACCTGCAAACAAAAAAGAAATGAAAAAATGATCCAAAAATATGTGCACAAAATAATTATTTTCTTACAATTAATTTTTAGTACAAAGATTATGTGAAGAGGAATTTAAAGTATTTTGTAGAAATTATTTTCTGATTTAATGTTTTATTCAACTTTAAGTTTATTTGTTGATTAAAAATTCAAAGTTAACATTTAGGTTTTCAAAAAAAAGAAATATCACAAAATGATTTTAAATTACGTTTAATGCATAGTATTTGACAACTTTTCTATATTATGAAAAAGTCATATATAGATGGATACCTCCAAAAGATCATTTTAGCAGACAACATTTAAAACAATTAACTTCCATTTTGATGTGGAACCTGTTAACTGTCAGAATTCTTTTTAATATTAATTTTCAATATCGTAATTTGTAGCTTGAAAAAAGGTAAAATTTAAATTATTTTTTATTAAATTCCTCTTTATTCTAGCAAATATCAATTTTTGATTCATAAAATTTAACTTTTTTAAAAATCTTTACTAAATCCTTAAATTAACTTTCAGAAACTTATTTTCAATTCCAAAGTTGATTTATAAACTGAAAAAAACTGTGAGAGATTTCCTCTTAAAATTTATTATAAATGAACAGAAAATCTTACTGTTAATAACATATTTTTTAATAGTAACTAACAAATATATTCAGAAATCAAATGAGACTAATTTTTTTTTAAAGAATGCCAATGACGCAATCATCGTTTTTCATGTTACTGATAAATATTGTAACATTTATTTTGTGAGAACAAAATTCTCAAACAATCATGATTTAAGAGTTAATTAAATTTCTTTGTGCACGCTATGTTTAAAAAATGTGATTTTTAGTTTATAATTTTTTACAAAAATGTTGAAGTGAAAATAATTTTCTGATAAAGTTAATTTAAGTATTTAGTTAAGATAAACAAAAGCTTAGATTTAGAAATTAAAAATTACTATTTCCTAGAATAAAAATATCTAAATTATTTAATTAATTCAATAATTTATCATTTTTCTCAGCGTACAAATTATGATATTGAAAATCTATTATATAAATTTCGAACGTTTGCGTATTTATATGTCAACTAAAAGTTTTCATCAGCAGCATCCAACCGGGTCGAAACTGGTATCATCTGAAAGCTCAATACCTTCGATAAATAATACGTGAAAATTAGAAAGAACAAAAAAATTAATTCTGTGGTGGTCAACTAAAGCATTTCTTCCAAAGAAGGGGGTCACTTTTCATATCACAATTTTTGCAAGTCATGCACACGTAGCAAACTGAAAGTATGTTTAAAATGCTTTTTTGCAGCATCATGACGTCATTTTTTATTCTCAATCGCACAGGCACACACTGCTATTTGGATTGAAAGAAAAGTTGTTTTGATATTTTTTAAGGGGGAAATCTGGAGAATAACAACTTCTCTTCATATCCCTCCTGCTGAAATATCTGATTGCGAGGTTTTGTTCTTTTTTTTGGGGGGCAATATTGTACTTTTTTGGGGGGTATCGATGAAAGTGCTCAGTATCGCAGCTGTGTCCAAACCAAACTTCATGTCTACCTGGGCAATGCTGGGTATCCATGCTAGTCTATTATATAAAGGAGACCTGTCTCTGTATTAGTGTGTGTGTGTGTGGTTGTATGTCTATTAAAACATTTTGTCAGCTGTCTTGAACCAGATTGTAACTGGTACCATCTAAAAGAGCAATCCTTTGGATGTATAATATGTGGAAATAAGTAAAAAAAGATTAATTCTGTGGTCGACAACTGGACCATTTCTTGTAAGAAATGTCACGATTTATGCAAGTCGCACACACGTAGCAAACTGAAAATATGTTTAAAAAATGCTATTTTGAAGCACCATGATCTCATAAATCGCTGTGTTAGCTTTTTCCCCTTTTTTTCCTCTTTTGCGTTTCAGGTTCAAACCCAGCTCATTTTTTTTCTCAGTTGCACAGGCACCCACTGCTGCTTTGATTGCAAGGAAAGCTGTATTGATTCATATCTTTAGTTTTTTTTATGGCGGATTTTCTTTGTATCGTTTCAAAATATTCTCTTTGTATCGTTTCTGTCAAAATATTCTCTTTGTATCATTTCAAAATATTCTCTTTGAATCGTTTCTGTCAAAATATTCTCTTTGTATCATTTCTGTCAAAATATTCTCTTTGTATCATTTCTGTCAAAATATTCTCTTTGTATCGTTTCTGTCAAAATATTCTCTTTGTATCATTTCAAAATATTCTCTTTGTATCGTTTCTGTCAAAATATTCTCTTTGTATCATTTCTGTCAAAATATTCTCTTTGTATCATTTCAAAATATTCTCTTTGTATCATTTCTGTCAAAATATTCTCTTTGTATCATTTCAAAATATTCTCTTTGTATCATTTCAAAATATTCTCTTTGTATCATTTCAAAATATTCTCTTTGTATCATTTCAAAATATTCTCTTTGTATCGTTTCTGTCAAAATATTCTCTTTGTATCATTTCAAAATATTCTCTTTGTATCATTTCTGTCAAAATATTCTCTTTGTATCATTTCAAAATATTCTCTTTGTATCATTTCAAAATATTCTCTTTGTATCATTTCAAAATATTCTCTTTGTATCGTTTCTGTCAAAATATTCTCTTTGTATCATTTCAAAATATTCTCTTTGTATCATTTCTGTCAAAATATTCTCTTTGTATCGTTTCTGTCAAAATATTCTCTTTGTATCATTTCTGTCAAAATATTCTCTTTGTATCATTTCAAAATATTCTCTTTGTATCATTTCTGTCAAAATATTCTCTTTGTATCATTTCAAAATATTCTCTTTGTATCATTTCAAAATATTCTCTTTGTATCATTTCAAAATATTCTCTTTGTATCGTTTCTGTCAAAATATTCTCTTTGTATCATTTCAAAATATTCTCTTTGTATCATTTCAAAATATTCTCTTTGTATCATTTCAAAATATTCTCTTTGTATCATTTCAAAATATTCTCTTTGTATCATTTCTGTCAAAATATTCTCTTTGTATCATTTCTGTCAAAATATTCTCTTTGTATCATTTCTGTCAAAATATTCTCTTTGTATCATTTCTGTCAAAATATTCTCTTTGTATCATTTCTGTCAAAATATTCTCTTTGTATCGTTTCTGTCAAAATATTCTCTTTGTATCATTTCTGTCAAAATATTCTCTTTGTATCATTTCAAAATATTCTCTTTGTATCATTTCTGTCAAAATATTCTCTTTGTATCATTTCAAAATATTCTCTTTGTATCGTTTCTGTCAAAATATTCTCTTTGTATCATTTCAAAATATTCTCTTTGTATCGTTTCTGTCAAAATATTTTCTTTGTATCATTTCAAAATATTCTCTTTGTATCGTTTCTGTCAAAATATTCTCTTTGTATCATTTCTGTCAAAATATTCTCTTTGTATCATTTCAAAATATTCTCTTTGTATCGTTTCTGTCAAAATATTCTCTTTGTATCATTTCTTTCAAAATATTCTCTTTGTATCATTTCAAAATATTCTCTTTGTATCATTTCAAAATATTCTCTTTGTATCGTTTCTGTCAAAATATTCTCTTTGTATCGTTTCTGTCAAAATATTCTCTTTGTATCATTTCAAAATATTCTCTTTGTATCATTTCTGTCAAAATATTCTCTTTGCATCATTTCTGTCAAAATATTCTCTTTGTATCATTTCAAAATATTCTCTTTGTATCGTTTCTGTCAAAATATTCTCTTTGTATCGTTTCTGTCAAAATATTCTCTTTGTATCGTTTCTGTCAAAATATTCTCTTTGTATCGTTTCTGTCAAAATATTCTCTTTGTATCATTTCTGTCAAAATATTCTCTTTGTATCATTTCTGTCAAAATATTCTCTTTGTATCATTTCTGTCAAAATATTCTCTTTGTATCATTTCTGTCAAAATATTCTCTTTGTATCATTTCTGTCAAAATATCTGGTGGGGAGGTGGTTGTTCTTTTTGCCGGCAATTCTATTCTTTTGCAGGTACTGATGAAAGTGCTCAACATTCTTAATATAGCAGCTCTGTCTAAACCAAACTTTGTGTCCACCCGGGCAATGCCAGGTATCCATGCAAGTTAATAATAAAGGAAATTATGTCCATTTACATCCTCCATATTAAAGCAAAAGTTTATTGCTTTAGATGATGTTTGCTTAAACGTGACATATTTTTTTGTGGACTTACACATCTATTTTTGTCTTTTTCATAATATTTCAAGCCAAAGGTAAAACCTTTTCTGTTATATTTCATTTGGATGAGTGAACAACGATATGTACATCTGTACTAAGTTTCTTTTTCTATATTTTTAATCTTTAATCTGTTTGTTTTCATATAATTTTGTAATAACAGTGTAGAGGACCACAGCAATAAACGCCCATGGTTGGCACTCGCAATCAAACCTGAAATGTGTCTGATATGTAAAATTAAAAAAAAAAAAATGAAATGTGTCCGATACGTAAAATGTAAAAAAAGAAAAATGAAATGTGTCCGATACGTAAAATTTAAAAAAAGAAAAATGAAATGTGTCCGATACGTAAAATTAAAAAAGAAAAATGAAATGTGTCCGATACGTAAAATTAAAAAAGAAAAATGAAATGTGTCCGATATGTAAAATTAAAAAAGAAAAATGAAATGTGTCCGATGCGTAAAATTTAAAAAAAGAAAATTGAAATGTGTCTGATACGTAAAATTAAAAAAAAGGAAAATGAAATGTGTCTGATACGTAAAATTAAAAAAAAGGAAAATGAAATGTGCCTGATACGTAAACTTTAAAAAAAAAAATTGAAATGTGTCTGATACGTAAAATTAAAAAAAATATTGAAATGTGTCCGATACGTAAAATTTAAAAAAAAAAATTAAATGTGTCTGATACGTAAAATTAAAAAAAAAAATTGAAATGTGTCTGATACGTAAAATTAAAAATTAAAATTAAAATTAAATGTGTCTAATACGTAAAATTTAAAAAAAGAAAATTGAAATGTCTGATACGTAAAATTAAAAAAAAAACTAAAAAAATTTTTTAATATCGAAAATCACTGCCACCATTATATTTTTCTCAATTTTTTTTTTTTTTTTCAGCAACCTTAAAATCTACTTTCCACAGTTTTTATGGAGTTTAAAATGAAGTTTATATGGGATTTAAACCTGCATTCCTTTTCCTTAAAATATAACGAAATTTACAATTAATTTCATTTTACTAGATTTTACTTGTATTTTTTTTGTTGCTTATTCGGTGTCGAAAATTAGTGCATATCATTAATAGAACCTGAAAATTTTATTAGAACTAAGGTTAGGTATGTGTTTGGCAGGTGAATAAAATCACACTTGTAAAACCAGGTTACTAAAGAATTTCAGATGAATGAGCAACCCTCAGGGGTGTACCCACGGGTACACCCCTTAGGGTTGCTCATTTAGGGAATAAAATCACAATAGCAGCAAAGATTTTCTAGTAAATGAATAATACTTAGAAAAGCAGCCGCTCACTTGAAAAGAGAATAAATTAACAGTAGATGAACATTGTAACACTGCCAAGCAATAATATACTTTGTTTAATAAATATATTTTCCTTTACATTCAGTAATGTGTGTGTGTGTGTGCGTGTGTGTGTGATACTTTACCTAGCGCGAGCGGAGGATGAGTGTATTTAAACTGAAGCATTTCCATCTTCAAACATTTTTTTTATAAATGTATTTTAGCTGTTAGAGTTTAGATAAGAATACATTAAAAAAAAACGTAATGTATTTGCGACGTTTTCAATATTCAAATTGGTTTGGGGTGACAAAAGATGTAAAGAAAAAAAAAGAAAAAGGATTTAGCAGAGAAGACTAAGAGAAAAAATACAAAAAATGTAAAATAAATAAATGTTCTCATAGCCAATAAACGTTACTGGTTTGTGTGTGTGTGTGTGTGTGTGTGTGTGTTAAAGTAGTTTTAAATTATATTTTGAAATCTCAAATATTAGTTTTTACGAGCTGTTTTGCAAATCAGATGGTGGCCTAGAATCTTAGTCATGGGAAACAAACGTGCCGCCACATTGTTCGAAAAACATTGAATATTTGAGATAAAAAAAAAAAAGAGCATTTCAAACACACACACAAAAATGAGTCAATTGAATACAAAAGTAATTTATGGGTTTGTATTACTGTACACATAGATTCGAAAAAGTTGTCAAAAAACAAATATATAACAACTAAATGTTATCAAAGGCAAGATAAGTTACTTTTCTACCTAACTGGATATATATTTTGTGTTTTTATTCAATGTAACATGTTTATTCAGCTCGAAAAACATGCAGTGTTTACCGATGTATTGGCAAATTCAAAATGGCGGCCGACTCTCTCTCGGAGAGGGTAAGTTTGGGAAAAGGTAGTATAAATAATAAACTAGACAAAATACTGTTAGAAATTCGCTCAATATATGTTACCTTGACATATATTTGGTTGTTTTTTAATAGTATTTTGTCTAGTTTATTATTTATAACATCTTCTCCCAAACTTAGCGTGTTAAAGAGACAGTCGGGTGCCATTTTGAATTTTCCAATACATCGGTAAACACTGCATGTTTTTCGAGCTGAATAAACATGTTACATTGAATAAAAATACAAAAAAATATATCCAGTTAGGCAGAAAAGTAACTTATCTTGCCTTTGATAACATTTATTTGTTATATATTTGTTTTTTGACAACTTTTTCGAATCTATGTGTACAAGCCCAATTTTATTAACTGTGGAAACATTTATTTATTGTAATTTGAAATGCTTGACTCCTTTTTTCTTCGTTTGTTGGCCTCTCTACTACCCTCCACGCACGAAAAAAACAAACTATTTAAAAAATCCTATTGTTAAGATTTTTATAAAATTGCTATTAATTTATATTCCAACATAGAATGTAGACTCTTTCTATATCAAAAACAAAGGGAAGCATAATGGTCAGGAGGCGCCCCTGTACTAAGTAAGAACGATAAAAAAGCAATTAAATTAAAGTAATACTTACTTTCTGTTTGACAATCTGTACCAACAAAGAAACGATTATAAGCTGTGTTAATTAAAACACGATGCATCCAAGCGTGGCAGGCGACATTTAAGATGGCGACCGTAAAATCAAGTTCGCAGAAAATTAAAATAATTGTTTTCATTTATTGTGATTTCAAGTTTTGCTTTTACTTTTTTTGTTATTACGTATGTTGTTAAATTAAAAATTATGTTTTTATTGTAGAAAAAAAAATTTTAACAATAAAAAGAAAATCTATGTTTTTATGTAAACAACAACAAAAATAACTATTTTTAATATGAGTATGGAAAAAAATCAAACATTTTCTGTGCGTTGTTTCGCTGAGGAAAAAAGTGCGAAATTCAAATTGAACAAAACAACGACAGTATATTAAAGTATGTCAGCAAAAAGAATCGATAAATGGTGATTATTAAAAAATCACTTGTGTTCGGAAGATTGATGTGGAGAATTTAATGATCCCCGTTTGTTTTTACAAAGTAAATAAGGGAGGGGCAAAATTGTAGCAAACCAGAAGAACGCCCGACTCCAAGTCTGCTGTAAACGGTGTCCGGTCATATTCAGTTTATTACACCCGACGAGTCGTTCACGTTCAGTTTCCCAAATTTATTAATTATTTTATTAAATTGGTAAATGAAAGTGCCTCTCTCTCTCTCCATGTTAAGAAAGGCTTTCTAAATAATAACATTAATTTTCTAGCATGTTTTTTTTTGTTTTTTTGTTTTTTTAGCGTTTCTACACTATTTGGACAAAATGTCGGAAATCGTAAAACTGAATTTCACATGAAAACAATGGTATTTACGTATTCCCCGTAGTTTTAAGATGGTTGTATCCCAAAATTACAGAAATCGATAAGGCAGGAAATTATTTATTAAAGAAAATAAAAAATAGAATTTGATGAAAACGATCGTAAGACACAGAAGAGTTCAAAGGGGGGGGGGGTAAATTTCCGTTTTGATTTAAACAAGATGGCGGCAATTTTTCATCTGCTAACATGATTAAAATTCTTTTGTTTAATAATTCAGTAAAATTCAGATAATTTCAACTGCTTAATACGGAAGGTACCATTGTAACTTATTAGAATTGACAAAAAAAATCAGTTGAAACTATTTTTTTTAATCTGAAAACTCAATTTATCGACTACAAAATATCGTCTCAATTCTGTAGAAGCGCTATTTTTCTTTTTCTTTTTTTGTTGTGACAATATAATGAATAAATTACGACAAAAAAAGGGGGGCAGAACTTTTCCTTGCTCATCTTTCGTCGCCCACGCAGTCAACAGTCTTCTTCTTCTTCTCCTCCTCCACAAAATCACAATTCCGTTCGATCGCGCCAACGAGATTACGTTCAGTTTCTCTCGCAAAAAAAAACAAAAACAAAAAAAGTCCTTATATGCAGTCACTTTTAATCTCAACAATACCACTTTGCACATCTCTTTTTTTTGTTGTTGTTGTATTTGATGTATTCCGCGTTCGCATGATATTTTGACATCATTTTGAATGACGTCATATTTTGTCAACGAATTCTTGTTCAGTTCCCTTACAATAAATTAAAAAAAAATACAAAACTTGGCAAGCCATAACAAAAGTGACCTAAAAAGCAACGAGGTATCATATGAAGGCTGACCGGGAAGCCATCAGGAATCTCATCTGATGTCCATGTGGAAATATTTTTTCTCTTCCCTCTGAACAGTGTGAACGTGACCATTGAATGGTTCAAAACGGCAATTGAAGCACATATTCCGACGTGGAAATTCTATAGCAAACCTCACTCTCCCCAATGGTTTACTTCTATTTGTGCTTAATGGCAGCATGCAAACCGCAGATTTAACCGACATAAGTCCAGTACAAACACACAAAAGTTTATAGAAGTTCGAAATAATTGTAAGAAAGTAATAGAAACAGCTGAGAGAGTTTATAGCGAAATCACCAGAAAACACATCAAGCACAGAATTTAGGAACCTGTGATTTCTGGAAAATCTAAAACAGCATAAATGTCTACGAATGATGAGGATGGGATATCATCAATGGACCTGAGGTAATCATGTCAGCATCAGACAAAGCCAAACTCTTTGCCAAGAATTTTGCAGCTAATTCTACCTTTTGTGACCAAAGCCGCCAACCCAATATTTCCTCCTGTATCAGAAAACACGCTATGTGATATACAAATATATGTACGTGATGTTGCCAAGCTAATCAAAAACCTTGATTCCAGTAAAGCAACTGGCCCTGACGGTATTCCAATTATAGTACTCAAAAAACTTCAACCAGAACTAGCGCCCATCCTTACAAAACTGTTTAAACGTTGTCTTAAGGAGAATTGCTTCCCATCACCCTGGAACATCTCATCAGTATGCCCTGTATTTAAGAATTCAGGTGATCGCTCATCTTCCTCTCAGTACAGGCCAATAAGTTTCCTGTGCATCATGAGTAAGTTGTTGGAATCTGTGTTAAATAGAGAAGTAATCAACTATCTCAGCAAAAATAACCTTCTTAGTGACACACAATATGGTTTCCGTTCTGCTAGATCTACAGCAGATCTGCTTACAGTTATATCTCATAGGATTAGCAAATCTCGCAACAGAGGCAATATTTCTAGGACATAACATATCAAAGGCATAGGGTATGGCATAAAGGTTTACTTCATAAGATCTCCAGCTATGGTATAGCTGGAAATGTCTTCTCAATTTTAAATCATTTATCTCTGATAGATTCATAAGAGTAGTGGTTGATGGGCAAAAATCAGAAGCTCACAGTATTAATGCTGGAGTCCCTCAGGGGTCCATCCTGGGCCCAAGTCTTTTCCTGATCTACATTAATGATTTTCCAAATCACATCCTTACATCATTTGTAGACATTTTTGCTGAAGACACTATCATTTATGGTAGCACATCTAAGACTGTAAACGATCAGATTATCTTCGATTCTCTCTCCTCTGATCTTGAGGACATGGTACAATGAGTAAAGGAGTGGCTGGTTACTTTTAATGCATCTAAAACCAAGCTTCTATATTTACGCTCTGATCCCCATCTGGTATCAATTGAAATGAATGGCTCTCGTCTTGGAGAGGTGTCATGTTTTGACAAGCTTCTGGGCTTGATCTTTACTCCTGATCTGAAATAGAACACGTACATCAAATCTGCTGCCAAGGCCGCTGGAAAAATGGTGGGATCCTTCTATCCTGATGCAATTCTCTATCTATATAAGAGCCAGGTACGTCCAAGGATGGAGTACTGTTGCCACATCTGGGCAGGAGCTGCAAGAAAAGGACTTGTCCTGCCTTGATAGAGTTCAAAATAGACTTTGTGGCCTTGTAGAAGATGTCCTTTTCTCTTCCCTGCAACCTTTTTAGAAGAGATGTTGCGAGTTTGTCTCTGCTTTATCGTTATTTTCATGGCAAGTGTCGACTGAGCTTCAATCTATGGTCCCCCACCTCGCCAAACTTTCAAAAGAAACACTCCTTCAGCTGAAAACACCAGCAATAATTCCTCCCACTCTTTATCTGTGCCTAAACCTAAACGTAGATTCCATCAAAAAACTTCTTTCTTAAAAGTGCCTGCCTGTGGAACTGTCTTCCGTTTTCCTGCTTTCCAGCAGACTACAATCTGATTGTCTTCAAGTCCAACGTAAACAAGTTCTTGATGAGCTGTTCCACTTAAATTAACTAATTTACTGAATTTCTATTACTAACGATTAGTATATTGTCCAATTGACTACTGTACACTCATAACCCTTATCCTCGAGTAGTGTCTGAGCCTTGATAGTTGGTGATTCCTATGTAAAAAAAACAAAAAAAAAGATAAATGGACAATTAACAATTCCACCAAAATCATGAGGTTGTTTGCCAACTGAGAAGGTTAACATGCTTTCCAACCGTTTTGCCTTAAACTCCACATTGGACCCAACAAACCACTCCCTCCCTGACTTTACTTTGCGGATAGACACCACACTAGATGATCTGAAAATCACCCCTTCTCATGTGCATGATATCATAAAAAACGTAGACACCTCAAAAGCAAGTGGACCCGATCTCATCCCAGCTGGGCTATAAAAAAATGCTCTGCTGTGGTTGCTCCAGACCTCTCCAAGCTTTACAACTGTAGCAACCACTACAATAGGCAGATACTACTTCTCACAACTTCGAGATTTGAAATCAATTTCTCTTTGGTTTGTCCAATCACAAGCCAGCTCTCAGTCACGTGACCGAGTATATAAAAGACGAAATCACAAACCCTTAATTTCCTTTCCTGCTGTTCTGCCGAGCGTGGCTACAAAGCAAGCTTCTCTTCAAACTCCTACTTGCTTCCACGTGCTATACCCAAACGAACATTCTTTGTTATGCTAAAGAACTGTCCTCGTCGAGACAACTCACACACACCCATGACAACACGCCAACACGCCAACACACTGAAGACTTTGTCCTTTCTTTCTCTTTTGCCCTGGTGACTACTAGCTATAACCATGTGTGCACACAAACACTGAACTATTCTCTTCTTCAACCAGCCGGCATGATATTAAATCTATCTTTATATACCAAGAACACCTGTCTCTTTCTTTCTCCTTCAACAGGCCTTACCTGTATCTAATTGTCGGATATCTAATCTTCGTCTCTACACAACGAACTCTTCACGACTACTAAGAGAACACTAAACTCTCATACTAATACGTTTCTCTCTTTTGGTAGAAGAGCTACTAACGAAAATGACAAATAAAGTTTGCTTATTAAAATAGAATGAAACATTCATTTCGTTGTCTCTCATTTCTATACAAAAACAACAAATGCCTTAACGAATCTTGCTTTCATGATTGCTGGAAAACTAATTCTATGTTACCAGTTTGACATAAAGACGAGACGACTCATTTAAAAAAAATGGCACTTTTAAATTGCTGGTGGCCAGCATTTCTTTTTTCTTGTGCGTTTCACTAATTGGTGCCAGATGGCGCTTCTCATTCAAAGTCGACCAAACTCATTCTTATCATTACATTTAAATTGTTTATTAATTTCAAAATAAAAACTGGTCTGAAAATATAGGTTCTTTTTAATCAAATGTCATAAAATTTTAACCATAAAATAGTATTAAAATCTAAAAGACTGCAAATTTTCATGTAGTTTTGACCCACAGAACAAAAGATGTGAGCATTTCAATATTCAATTTGGTGCCACGTATACATAAATCCATATATAGATATACCACTTTTGGGGGTAAATTTATGTTCGAAATCTCGACAATTACTGATCAGAATTTAATAATTGAAGGCTCGTTGGAAAGCTCATGACCTGGAAGAAGACTATGTGACATTTGCCCTTAAGGTCGCACATTACTGTTTCAAGAAGTGGGGGATCACTTTTCTATATTAATTTAATGTAAAATGAGCACCAATTTTATGGCTACCTTGGCTATAAAGTGAATGTTTAATTTACGATAAATTAATATAGTAAAGTGATCCCCCACTTTATAATTTCTTCATGTCTTCAAAACTCCTATGTATCCTATGTCGAAAACCTATAATAGTGGTAATCATAATCATTTATTTTCCTAGTTTTGTATATGAATTACAAATATCTGATATGGAGGGGGGGACAAAAACTTGCTGCTTTGGTTCGTATACATAATGTAAATTTCACAATGTAGAAGGCTAATTTGATGATGATATATATATATATATATATATATATATATATATATATATATATATATTAAGTAATGTGATTTATAATTTAAAAAAAAAATTTTTAATTTAAAAATCAAATTTTAATTAAATTAAAAATCAGTTTCATAAGAAGGAACAACAACAAAGTCAATTATCTGTACGATCGTTTCGGAAATCCGTGCTTTTTATTTGTGGTATACATGAAGTCATGTAGAACAATTATACATAGTTTTTTTGGTAAGCACGGTCTCCTCATCAGCAAATTTAGGAGGATTTCTATTGAATTGAAAAGACACCAAAAATAAACCTAGCATTAAAAGTAAGGCAGATGAATCTGAAAAATTGAAGTAAAAGGTTTGGATTTAAAATTTATAAGAAAATTAGTATAGGTTAGAGATAGAAATGAGTAGAAAAAATATTTTTTTTTTTTGAATTTACATAATAAATTTGATTTAAAAATATATAGATATAGTTACCTTTTAGTTTTTCTTTTTTTGAAATCAGGAACTGTATTTAAAGTAGTCATTTAGATGTTTGCTATAGCTTTTTATTTTATTGAATGATGAATTTTAAAAATAGCAATATTTCTTTCAACTTAAAATGGCAAATAATTGAGACTTGCAAATCATATAAACCAGGAGATAAATTTTGTACATTATGTACAAAAGAAACCCTAAAAATTTTAAAATATGAAGATATAAAAAGCACAACCAAACTAGTAAATTCAAGACATGAGCTTCTATCATGTAATCATAAACGTTGGTTTAAATTTAATAAATATAAACCACCTTAAATCATTAAAAATTACTCATTAGTAAAAATAGATTACTTTTTTTTTTTTTTTTTAATAAATTAAGTTAGACCAATTACCGCCCTTAGACTCGTAAATCAAATAATAAATAAAGCCAATAACACATGACAATTATCTCCCCTTAAAAACTTGCAAAATAAATATTCTCTCTCTATAGATATTAACTGTAGCGTCTTTAAATCAAAATACGCTAACGGAAACAATTTACTGCACGAGCGTCGCCCTTTTAAAATTCATCATTCAATAAAATAAAAAGCTATAGCAAACATCTAAATGACTACTTTAAATACAGTTCCTGATTTCAAAAAAAGAAAAATTAAAAGGTAACTATATCTATATATTTTTAAATCAAATTTATTATGTAAATTCAAAAAAAAATATTTTTTTTTTCTACTCATTTCTATCTCTAACCTATACTAATTTTCTTATAAATTTTAAATCCAAACCTTTTACTTCAATTTTTCAGATTCATCTGCCTTACTTTTAATGCTAGGTTTATTTTTGGTGTCTTTTCAATTCAATAGAAATCCTCCTAAATTTGCTGATGAGGAGACCGTGCTTACCAAAAAAACTATGTATAATTGTTCTACATGACTTCATGTATACCACAAATAAAAAGCACGGATTTCCGAAACGATTGTACAGATAATTGACTTTGTTGTTGTTCCTTCTTATGAAACTGATTTTTAATTTAATTAAAATTTGATTTTTAAATTTCAAAATTTTTTTTTAAATTTTTAAATTATAAATCACATTACTTAATATTGAATTAGCTCTAGGACATTTAACTATCGAGCTTATTATATATCTAAATTACAACGAGCATTTCCTGTATTTTAATTAAACTAGTAATTTCACTAGTACATTAAAATACACTTAGCTCTTTAGACTATTATTCTAATCTCCTTTAAATTATTAGCTCCCTATAACAGGTTGAGTTTATATACGTAATTGTAGATATGTTTCATAAGAAGGACATACAATTATCAACTAAATGCATCCCCATACCCCCTAAAGACACCTTTATAACCAGCTTAATTACAAGTATAAATACATTTATAAGGAACTTGAGATGGAAAGCCTACCATTTTGATAATTACCAAAGTGAAACCACAGAACCAATACACCACCAACCTGGAGAAATAAAAGAAACCATCCTCAGACAAGACAATGAAGAAAGAAAAGCAGCGAAATACTACAGACTAAAAACATACAAAAACCCTAAGAGAAACATAGACACTGAAAATTTTGAAAATGACTTAATCAACCTGATTAAAAATATTAAATTTAAGAAAAATAAAAAATATATCACTCCAACACTTAAAAAAATAAATAAATTTTCAAAATCTATTTCTACAAGCCACCAAAATAAACTCATAGTACCGGCAGATAAAACTGGAAATTTCTACACAATGGACTATATACAATATAAAAATCTAATATATAAAGAACTTAATAAAAATTATAAAACTACTAATAAATCAGCACTAAATAAAATAAATAATGATGCAAAAAACATTTTAACTAAACTTAAAATAGATAAATACACAGAAATAACGGTACCAGGTACCCCGAGATTTACTTTAAAAGACCACAAACACAGCTTCAATATTAACCCTACTATTAGACTCATTTGCCCCTCGAAATCAGATATAGGACTGGTTAGTAAAAACATATTAGATAGAATTATCCCCAAAATTAAATCCATAATAAAATACCCACTATGGCAATCTTCCAACCAAGTAATCGACTGGTTTTCTAACATTCAAAATAAAAATAATATTAAATTTCTTTCTTTTGACATTGAATCATATTACCAATCTATATCACATATCCTACTTAATAAATCTCTATTAATGGCACGAAAATTAACTAATATAACTCAAGACGAAACTAAACTAATACTTATAGCTAGACAGTCTTTAATAACATTTGATAATAAATATTGGACCAGGAAAAATACCCCTAACCACTTCAACATTTTAATGGGATCGACGGACTCGACTCAGGTCACTGATCTAGTTGGCCTTTTCCTTTTAAATGAAATACATTGTATACTCCATAAACAATTCAAATTTGAAGGAGGGCTATATAGAGATGATGCACTTTTCATAACGAATTCTACTAATAAAAATTATGAAAATGCAATTAAAGCTCTACATAAATTATTTAAAAATTATGGACTTAGTATAAAAATCAACCCTAATAAAAAAAATTGTTAATTTCTTAGACATAACCTTAAATCTTGAAAATTCTACCTTTGAACCATACCATAAACCTAACCAATCACTTCTATATGTCCACAATCAATCAAACCACCCTAAATCAATATTAAAATCAATAGTTCCCAATATCGCTCTAAGAATTTCTAGACTGTCTTCTACTAAATCAATATTTACCAAAAATGAAAAAATACTATAATGAAGCCCTTAAAAACTCTGGATATAATTCACAAATTAAATTCATAAATGAAAATGATAGAAACATAAACTGCATTAAAAATAAACCTATTAAGAGCGTAATAACATATAATATGGCAATGTCTTCCCGTATACGAGTTAAGAAAAATAACCAGGAGACAAAAAAAGATAAAACCAAACTACAAATATTAGATAATAATATAAATAAACAACAAACTAAAACCCGCAAACGTAAGAATAGACACAAGGAGATCCTATGGTTCAACCCCCCGTATTCCAAAAACCTAGAAACAAACATAGCTAGAGAATTTTTTAAAATATTAGATAAGAACTTTAAAGCCCCCCATAGATATAATAAGATTTTCAATAAGAACACAATTAAAGTCTCTTACTCTACTATGCCTAACCTTCATCAGAAAATAATTAGCTCTAATAATAATAAAATTAATAAACTACAAAATACAACTATACAAAATACATCGGACTGTAACTGTAGAAGAAAAAATAAATGTCCCCTACAAGGCTCATGTAAAATTAAAAATGCTATCTATAGCTGCACAGTATCAAAAACTCCAAATATACAAGAACCTATCAACAGCCATAACTCAACTACCAGATTAAATAATAACACCAACTTAAATCAATCTACCGATCAATTACTAACCAACCCACCACATTATAATCCAACAATAGACCTAACGGAAAATAATCATAATAATCAAGAGGTAATATATATTGGTTCCACATCTGGCCCAATAAAACATAGAATTTCAACGCACAAACATTCTTTTAAAAATAACTCTCTATCAAACCAAACTAATCTATCCAACTATATTTGGCAACTAAAAAATAGCAATATTTCTTTCAACTTAAAATGGCAAATAATTGAGACTTGCAAATCATATAAACCAGGAGATAAATTTTGTACATTATGTACAAAAGAAACCCTAAAAATTTTAAAATATGAAGATATAAAAAGCACAACCAAACTAGTAAATTCAAGACATGAGCTTCTATCATGTAATCATAAACGTTGGTTTAAATTTAATAAATATAAACCACCTTAAATCATTAAAAATTACTCATTAGTAAAAATAGATTACTTTTTTTTTTTTTTTAATAAATTAAGTTAGACCAATTACCGCCCTTAGACTCGTAAATCAAATAATAAATAAAGCCAATAACACATGACAATTATCTCCCCTTAAAAACTTGCAAAATAAATATTCTCTCTCTATAGATATTAACTGTAGCGTCTTTAAATCAAAATACGCTAACGGAAACAATTTACTGCACGAGCGTCGCCCTTTTAAAATTCATCATTCAATAAAATAAAAAGCTATAGCAAACATCTAAATGACTACTTTAAATACAGTTCCTGATTTCAAAAAAAGAAAAATTAAAAGGTAACTATATCTATATATTTTTAAATCAAATTTATTATGTAAATTACAAAAAAAATATATATATTTTTTCTACTCATTTCTATCTCTAACCTATACTAATTTTCTTATAAATTTTAAATCCAAACCTTTTACTTCAATTTTTCAGATTCATCTGCCTTACTTTTAATGCTAGGTTTATTTTTGGTGTCTTTTCAATTCAATAGAAATCCTCCTAAATTTGCTGATGAGGAGACCGTGCTTGCCAAAAAAACTATGTATAATTGTTCTACGTGACTTCATGTATACAACAAATAAAAAGCACGGATTTCCGAAACGATCGTACAGATAATTGACTTTGTTGTTGTTCCTTCTTATGAAACTGATTTTTAATTTAATTAAAATTTGATTTTTAAATTTCAAAATTTTTTTTTAAATTTTTAAATTATAAATCACATTACTTAATATTGAATTAGCTCTAGGACATTTAACTATCGAGCTTATTATATATCTAAATTACAACGAGCATTTCCTGTATTTTAATTAAACTAGTAATTTCACTAGTACATTAAAATACACTTAGCTCTTTAGACTATTATTCTAATCTCCTTTAAATTATATATATATATATATATATATATATATATATATATATATATATATATATATATATATATATATATATATATATATATATAGTGCTGAAAGAAAAAGAACTTTTAACTTCCGTTTGTACTATTCAGAAGTGAGTAACTTCCCTTGAGTTTTCTTTCTTTTTTTTCTTCTTTCTTTGAAATAAACTGCAGACTGGCAGCAACTTGTTTCCTGCGTTGTTCTCAGTAAAATAAAGCTTCTTCACAGCTCCCTCCAGTCCCAGACTTTTTTATTACAATTTTTTTTATTGAGAACACTTAAAACTTAACTAAAGGAGAAATACTTAAAACCCGAACGGCTTGATTTGGATCCTACAAAAATGGGCGCTGCAATATTTAAACACATTTCCAATATTAACAACAACCAGACAACCTCGAGAAGATTTTGTTCAACCTAAAAACTGCAAGCATTTATTGGTTACTCGTCGCCAACAAACCCAAGACATGACTGGGCGACGTGCTCTGTCAGAAACTCTATATGTAAAAACTGCAAGAAGAAAAGGTATTTCATACGTGTCTGCAGATCTCTGATAGCAGCTACTATAAATTATGGTGAGTCACTTCTTGCTTCATCGGTTCCTTTTCTAAATTTCTTGCAAAGTCTATCTCGTTCGTCCTTATGAGGAAAAATCAGAGGTGAACTTATGAGGATACTCGTAGATACCAGGAGCTCTGAAAAGTTATCTTTTCAGACGATGGGGGTGGTAAGTGGGTGGCCGGTCGTGCTACTGTCGGTGATATGTGCCCTGGCTTTTAACGTGAGAGCAGCGACTTCTTTCCTCAACAGCTAGCAGCACGGCGTCTTTGCCTCCTATGTTTTTCTCCTTTTTCTTCTTTGGTTTGTGTGAATTAGGCATTGTTTAGAATTGAAGGCGTTTTGGCCCATAACATGAGAGCGTAGTCAGCTTCAGTTCACTGGTGCCTTATTTCTTTTTCTTCTTCATCTGTTTAGGTCGGGTGGGAGAATCCGTCCGTGCGTTCACTGACGCAGTAGGGCAAATCTCCTCCTTCTCCTTTTTGGTCCCCTCATTTTATAGTGGCAAACCGGCTCCCAGTGACTGTGATATTTTAAGCCTTTATTTTAGGCGCAGAGCTCTGCCATTGGTTAATAATTCTTTTATGGTTATCTTATTTTTTCTTCCCAAGCGGAAGCGATACATGGAGCCATGTGCAAACAACGATTTTCCATTTTGTCTCTCATGGTGGATGCGTTAACATCAGATTGGCTGCCAATTCTCATCATGTTCCCACAGTATCTCTCAGTCTGAATGGAAGGGAGTACAATGATATCAAGCTGTCGATTATGGCAGACCTATGTAGTGACATTATTCTTGAGTTGTCCATAAAAATACCTTTCGGAGGACCTCTCCCCATCTCTCACGGTTTGTGGACTAACCACCATTAAAAATGTCCCTTACTCCTTTCTCTTTACAAATCTAATGGCAGTTAAATTCCAGAGACATACTCTACCTGATGCTGAATTTATTAAATCAGAAATAACCCGTATGCTTAAGGATGGTATTATAAAGCCCTCTCAATCTCCATGGCGAGCCTAGACGCTTGTAGTGTCTTTTTTTTTCTTTTTTTTTACACAGTGATCACCACCTATCAAGGCCCGGAAGCCACTCAGGGATAAGGGTTATTGCAAGTACACTACGTTAGTGTGGAGATTTGAGAATCACCAGAAGAGACTTGTCGATTATTCTCAAACGATAAATCGTTTCACTCTCCTAGATGCTTATCTTCTTCCTTGAATGGAGGACATAGTAAATGAAATTGCCAGTGTTTCTGGATCCCTCTACTAGTTTCCTCGAATTTCATTTGGAGTGACCAATGGAGTAGCAAGCTTCCAATGAGTCATCGATGACATCATCAAATGAGAGGACCTCCAATATCACAATACTGCGGTTTGTGGAGAAAATCAGGCTGAGCATGAGACTAATTCAAAAAGTTTTATGAACGCAGTGGCAAAGTATGGACTCATCCTGAACGAAAACAAGTGTCACTACTCTCTTGCTTCTGTAGACCTGCTTGGGTACACTATAAGCAAAGGTTTGGTAAAAGCAGACTCTGACAGGCTCAAAGGATTGATGGACCTTCTTGTCCCTGAAGACCTTCCTTCTCTTCGTCGAGCGATGGGAATGTTTTCTCGTTATTCAAAATGGATATCCAACTTCTCTGAGAAATTGCACCCCCTTACCAAATTACCGAGTTTCCTCTCACTAAGGAACAAACCAACGCCTTTAGAGAACTGAAGAAAGAAATTCCTAAATCATCCCTAGTAGCCATTGTTAAGACACTTGTAGTCTGTCTAAACTGTACGAACGAACTGACTAAACCAAGATGGCCGACTCCTATTTATATCACCACAAGCAAGGGAGGTAACCATGTAACTGAAGCAAGGGAGGTAACCAATGTCTACATTAACATTGCTGCTGTCCTCAAGTGAATAATTTATTTCTGATTTAACAAGTCCCTTAGAAGCTCAGACGAAGCTCCTGCCTTGGTCAAACAATCAGAGACCTGATCACAACCCTTGATCCATTCTATCTGTATCTCTCCTCTACTCTTCATTTCCTTCAGCCTTGCTACATCTATTCTCAATCGTCGATCGCTTACCAGATTGTTGGAATTCAATGTCTCCACAAGTGATGCATTATCTGTCTTGCAGAGAACGTCTGGCAATTTAGATAACTGAAATACCTCTTGTATCATAACCGCAGTCAAAACACCAGCATCAGCTCCCTCATTCAGAGCAAGAGTCTCTGAGGCCAATGGGCTTTTTGTCACTCTGTCCAATTTCTTTGACGCCCAACACATGTGGGCCATTTTGTCAGTACTTCCTCCAATAAATTTAATATCATGCCACAAAAACAATGCATTATCATAAGCACTTGCTACTCCTTTTAATTCAATCAAAGCCTGAGTAACTCTCTTGTACCATGCCCGTGGAGCATCATTCAATCCATAGATGCATCTTTTTAATTTCCACACTTGAGATTTAGGACAAACATCAGATGGTGGCCTCAGGTACACATCTCTCTCTAAAATACCACCTTGCAAAAAGGCTGAGGTAAAATCTATGGTCTGCAGCATCCAATTCTTTATTGATGCGGTTAGCATGACCATTCGCATAGCTTCACGGCTACATGTTGGGGAGTCCGTTTTCAGATTACTATTTTCTTCATAGCCTCGTGCTACAAGGCGAGCTTTCATTGTTTTCTGATTATCCTTGAATTTTTCAGTAATCACCCATCTTGTGGATATTGTTTTTTGACCTGTGTATGGCACACATTCAAATACTTCATAGGTGTTCATGTTTTTTATTTCTTTATGCTTGGCATCCATTACAGCTTTCGACTGCTCTTGTTCAGCGGTGAGCAGGACTACATTTTCCTGTTCAGTATATTGGGGCACTTCTCTCCAATGATCAATATGATTCCAGTTGATACAAACTTGATCCTCGTTTTCATCCTCAGGTTCTATATTGATCCAATGACTATATTTGCCAGTTGATTTAGGCTGTACTGACATAACCTTTCCTTTCTTCCACTCCCCACTTCCATTTATTTTATAAGTTATGGTCTTATTTCGGCCAGGTTTTTCAGTCTTATCTCTTAAACTGGTAGAACTATCAACAACTTCTTCTCTGTCTATATCTTCATTTTCTACCACTTGATTCTGCAACTCCTCCTCCTCAACTGTAAGGTATTCATTCTTCCCTTCTGTAGTGTTTCCCAGCATTTCAGCTTTTTTTGTTCTTTTTTCGTTGTTTTTATTCACTTTCATCAATTGGCACGGATGCATCCTATAAAATGCTCCGCCATGTCTGATTAAGACAAACTGGCCTTCTCTGCCTAACACTTTTGCTGGACCACGCCATCCTTTAAAACCCTGCCTCCGATAATAGATTTGGTCTCCGGTAGCATAATCTTCATCAGCATAAGTTCTGACATTAGACCTGAGAGCTCTCCTAATTCTCTCACTGGACTCAGCTTCCAAAAAGTTTCTCCTTGCACTATGGAGATCATTTAAATTTTTTCTCACCATGTCACTTGTAGTAGAGGACTCCATAGCAGGTAACTGGTCTGTCAGAATTGAGGGTGTATTAACATTGAAACCGAATACAAGTTCATTTGGACTGTGTCCAGAGTAATTGAGGAGGGCATTTTTTGCACAAATAGCCCATGCCAAGGCAATTTCAGGTTCACACTTCTCATCGTCAATTGTTTTTTTCATTGCCTCAGCAACTATCAAATTATGACGTTCTACAGTACCGTTGCTGAATGGACTTTCTGCGGCAGTAGTACAGGTCTCTATGTTGAGTTTTTCATTCATCTGTCTATAGTGTTCGTTGTTGAATTCACCCCCATTATCACTCAGAAAACGAACAGGAGATCCGAAATAGGTAATCCACATCATAAAGATGTTTTTGATGATCTCCTCCTTCTTCTTTGTTTTGATCAATGTTGTCGCTGAATACCTGGTAGCGGCATCAATGAGATGTAGTATCCACACCTCATTGTGGATGAACTCTTTCAAATCCATGCAAACTGTGTGATTAAATCTATTGCCAAGAGGCAATCCCACAACCGGTCGCAGTGGAGCTTTTTTAAATCTAAGGCAAATTTGACAGTTTTCACAAACCTCCTCAATCGCCTTTATAAATTCCTTGTCATTGAATTTGCCACTTTTTTTAACCAAGGAAACAAGTTTTTCCTTCGAGGCATGAGCAAACTGTCGATGAAGTTTTTCTGCTTTTTTTTTTTTTTTCTGTGAAAGAACACTGACCAAAATTCTGAACATGTAATACAATGTTCTTAGTACCACTATGATCCAACAACTTATTTGTTAAGGGGAGACAATAGTGCCCTGAAGTTGTGGTCTTTAGTTCAATACATTTATCAAAAATCCAGCACATATCTTTCCGGAAATCTAGCACTATTCCTGCTGTCTTCATTGATTTGTGACTTAATAGAAGAGGCAAGTCGTTTTTCACAATATCTGCTTCGATATAAACTCTTATACCTCCGAGTGTAACCGGAAATTTAGCAACTTTAATTGCTGTGACAGCCACTCCATCACCAAAACAAAAACTCCGGTCTGAGTTCGTATACTTCACTAGTTGCAGGTCACTTTCATTTAAAGTATCCAAATAAACATCAAGCCACACTTCGCCAGCCAGTGTGCGAGTACAAGCAGAATCCAAGACTGCCATTCCAAATGTTTCCTTTACAAGATTTGAAATTTTTTCATTTGTACTGTTCAAATAAATATTTTCTTGAATGAACAACGTAATGTGTATTTGTTCTGTCGCTTCCGTAAACCTGGGCGTATTTCTAGGACACTCTCTAATTAGATGGTTCGGAGACTGACATTTGTAACACAACAACACGTTTCCACTTCGGTCACATGGATTAGATTGTCCTCGACGAAAACGCCTTTTGTTGTTACCCGGTTTAGAATAATTATAGTTGACGATTTCGGGCTCTGATTTCACTGCCGGTACATTTTCATCACGATAAATGTCACCAAATACTTTCTTTATCGATTCCTTCATGTTTTGATACGTCAAAACAGAACACGTTGTCCGCGCTAATTTTTCGTTCTCTTCCGATATGTTAACCGCGTTCAAAACAAGAAAAGCTTGCACTCCTTCCGGTAGAATAATGTGGAATTTTTTTAATCTTTGGTACAAAAACTCATAACGAACAAGAAAGTCATTTATACTGGTACCTGACGATCTTTTATAAGTGTAAAATTCCTTAAAAGTCATGTAAGCGCGCGTGTGTTCATCCTTTAAATATATGTCATCCAGTTTCTTTATTAAGATCTTCAAGCCATCTCGTCCGCCGATGTCACTTGTTGGCAATTCACGGACACATTCTCTAATATTCGGTGGTAGCGTCAAAAACACTGCTGGCCCTTTTTTTTCCTCAGAAAGATCCGTGAACAACGACCACATTTCAACGTCTTGTTTCCAGTTCTCGTAAACATCCTCCCCCTCCAACAATGGAGGTTGTTTGTTCGAAGTTGCCATATCCGATATTCGATCTGTCTAGTGCTACAGACAAGCTGTAAAAAAAAAAAAAATTTTTTTTTTTTTTTTTTCGTTTTGTCGCACACAGAGGGATATCTCTGCTACCATTTGTTAAGACACTTGTAGTCTGTCTAAACTGTACGAACGAACTGACTAAACCAAGATGGCCGACTCCTATTTATATCACCACAAGCAAGGGAGGTAACCATGTAACTGAAGCAAGGGAGGTAACCAATGTCTACATTAACAGCCATAGTCTTTCTCTTCCCCTTGAGGTCAAAACCGATGCTTCAGAGCATGCTATCGCTGCCTCTTTAACCCAGAACTATCGGCCAGTGGCCTTCTTTTCAAGAACTTTAACCTCCACCAAACAGAAGCATTCTGTGGTTGAAAACGAAGGCCTATGCAATTGTAGAGGCGATTTGAAAATGGCGACATTTACTGCTTGGGAAGCATCTTAAGTTGATCACTGACCAAAAATCTGTCTCTTTTATGTTCAACCCCAAAGGAAAGAGCAAAATAAAAAATGAGAAGATTACAAGATGGAAGCTAGAACTTGCCTGTTTTAGCTATGATATCGCCTATTGCCCAGAGAAACAAAATGTTGCGGCAGATACCTTGTCTTGTATTTGTTCTTCTGATAAATTACACTCCTTGCACACAGACCTATGCCACCCAGGGCTAGCCAGGATGCTACATTTCGTCAGAACCAAAAATCTGCCCTTGCCGGGTCTGTTCCGAAGTAAAACATAGTTTCTTAAGATGGCACCTCAGACTCTTGTAAAAGCAAGTCAGCCTTTTGGAAGACTAAGTGTGGATTTCAAAGGACCTTTACCTTCAAATTCTTGCAACCAATACATACAGACAATTGTTGATGAATAATCGTGCTTTCTTTTCACTTTCCCCTGTGCCAATGTGCTGCAACTGTTTGGAAACACCTAATTAACTTATTTTTTGTATTTGGAAATCCTTTTTTCGTACATTCTGATCGCGGAACTGCTTTCATGTCGGATGAATAGAGGAATTCTTGCTTTCTTGAGGTACTGGTCGAACGACTATCTTCAATCCTCTAGGTAATGGACAAGCAGAAAGATATAATGGTATTATCTGGCAAACGTTGAGCTTGGCTCTGTGGGCAAGAAACCCCCACTTTACAAATTGAGAAAGAGTACTAAATGTATATATATACAGTAATGGCATTTGTATTGAATTTACTCCTAAACCGATCATTAAGAATATTAATTATGTTTATGTTTATATATTTCTATGTATTGGATTCAATCCTAAACTAATTAACCGATCATTATGAATTTTAATTATGCATATATGTTTATATATTTCTATGTATTGGATTCAATCCTAAACTAATTAACTGATCATTATGAATTTTAATTATGCATATATGATTATATATTTCTATGTATTGAATTCAATCCTAAACTAATTAACCGATCATTATGAATTTTAATTATGCATATATGATTATATATTTCTATGTATTGGATTCAATCCTAAACTAATTAACCGATCATTATGAATTTTAATTATGCATATATGATTATATATTTCTATGTATTGGATTCAATCCTAAACTAATTAACCGATCATTATGAATTTTAATTATGCATATATGATTATATATTTCTATGTATTGGATTCAATCCTAAACTAATTAACCGATCATTATGAATTTTAATTATGCATATATGATTATATATTTCTATGTATTGAATTCAATCCTAAACTAATTAACCGATCATTATGAATTTTAATTATGCATATATGATTATATATTTCTATGTATTGAATTCAATCCTAAACTAATTAACCGATCATTATGAATTTTAATTATGCATATATGATTATATATTTCTATGTATTGGATTCAATCCTAAACTAATTAACCGATCATTATGAATTTTAATTATGCATATATGATTATATATTTCTATGTATTGGATTCAATCCTAAACTAATTAACCGATCATTATGAATTTTAATTATGCATATATGATTATATATTTCTATGTATTGGATTCAATCCTAAACTAATTAACCGATCATTATGAATTTTAATTATGCATATATGATTATATATTTCTATGTATTGGATTCAATCCTAAACTAATTAACCGATCATTATGAATTTTAATTATGCATATATGATTATATATTTCTATGTATTGGATTCAATCCTAAACTAATTAACCGATCATTATGAATTTTAATTATGCATATATGATTATATATTTCTATGTATTGGATTCAATCCTAAACTAATTAACCGATCATTATGAATGATTAGTATGCGCATATAATTATATATTTGTATGTATTGGAGTCACTCCTTTACTAATTAACTGTCATTATAAATTAAAAGTAGTATATATGTTTGTATATTTGTATAGATGTCATATACCAAAAATCACATATAATGATCACTTTTTAATAAGGTGCTTCTTCACTATAGCAATAGATGAAAAAACAAACAAATTCTTACTCTAGACGCACAGAAAATTTAGCACAACAGAAAATCACTTAAAAGTATCGACTTCTTTTAGTTTAAAATTAGAAAAAAATGATACTCCTACAATATCCAATCCAGGAAATAAGGTACTTTTACAGTGAAGTATCAAAATGAAAACAAAGAAATTCTTATCTGTGACGTACATAAGTTATCAAAATCGAAAATCATGTAATATATTCGAGTAGTATAACATTTATATAAAAAATCCGGTGCTTTGTATATTTTTAAGTAATGTCCAAGATCACTGCTCGGAAAAAAATCAAGCTACCACAAGTGGATATGGTTGATTATGTAACGAAACTGAATGGAAGACACAAAAAAACGAAACCATATATTTATTTAAAAAATACTTTAGTTTTTAACATTTCTTGTGTTATTATGAAACAAACAAACAAAAAGAAAACACTTTTTGTATTATCAAATAATAAAACAAATATTTTATTTAGAAAAATTGGTTCTTCACGGAAAACGTGGACCCTGCATAAATGGTGTTTATATTTAATAATTGCTCCTCTTTTGTTAAAATAATAAGATTGGAAGGTGAAAGTCTTTTGTGAAAATAATGTCCTTATTTCAAGGTTTTTGTTTTAACTGGCGAAATTCGCCTTATTCTAAAGTCTAATGAGGAAAGTAGTCCGTTGTTAGTAATTCTTATGGAAAATGTACGGAATGGATGCATGTGTGCATAAGTGTGGTTTTTTGGATGCCCGCATGGCATGCATAATTACGGTTTCGACAGATTTGAAAATGACAATGAGATGAACACAAGAGTCATGTTCTTGTGTCAAGTTGGAGCGAAAAGAGAGAGAGAGAGAGAGAGAGAGAGAGAGAGAGAGAGAGAGAGAGAGAATGTTTGTTGCGTTTCAATACTTTTTGAATCGGATTCCAGCATAAGATTGCTGCTGCTGATATTTGGTTTCGAAAAGCGTTAAAAAACAATCTTCTAAAATTTCTCATTGGTCGCCTATGTCTGCCAGAAATATGTCTATTTTGCTTTTGTTGTTGTGAGAAAAGTGCGTGGGCGTATTTGAAATTATTAAAACTATGTCGTTGCAAAATGTTTGGGAAAATTAAAATCAATGAATGTTAGTTTATTTGCGTGTGAGTGTGTGTGTGTGTGTGTGTGTGTGTGTGTGTGTGTGTGACAGCATAATTTTCATTTAAAGTATTTCATCTAATTACTAATTAGATGAAAACTATTTTTTTTATTTTATGAAAAAATATTTTCTGTCATTTTAAATGTCCGCCATGTATCCATGCGCCTTGTGAAAGACCACGTGAGTACGTGCATACGTACATTTCAATAAGAACTGATCACGCATAGCATTAACGAATATGGTGATATGGCGCAAAATAGTCCGAGGATCCAGGGGATAATACTATGCAAACGGTAAATTTGCGATGAGTCTGAATGTCAAATTCGTTGTCACCGACCCCGAAAACCTGTATAAAAACAAATGTATTGGTCGGTGTAGAGTCGAAGAAAATGAAGGGAGGAAGCGCCCACGTGTCTTTTTTCTAGGATCGACGTCAGTGTGATCATATCGGTGAACTGCTGCAGCTTTAAGAGTACTTTAGTGTGTGTGTGATTTTTTGGGACTTGCTCGTCTGCTGACTTTACAGGACTTTCCTTTCTGCTGATTCTACAGGACCTGCCCATCCAGTGGTCGCAACCAGCAGGCGTCCTCAATCACAGACCCGTTCACACACGCCGCGGCGTAAGCAGCAACGATGACAGCGACCCGACGACGGCCCAAAGACCGCCGACGAAACCACCACCGCCACCACCACCACAAGCGACGACGACCGCTATGGCAGGCTCCAGCGGAATGGAAAGAGACGCCTTTCATAATACCGTGACGGCACCGGTCGCGGTTCCGGCTTAGAGGCTTTCAGCCGTTATCGCGCAGAGTCAGCGTGGCACCGCCGCTCGTTCGAGCGAGCACGCGAACCGTTGCTCTGATCCCGTGGTTCCTCTCGTACTGGACGGGATAGCCGTGGCCACGGCCGACGTAACACACGTGTCGATCGGTAGGATAAAACTAACCTGTCTCACGACGGTCTAACCCCAGCTCACGTTCCCTGTCAGTGCGTGAACAATCCAACGCTTGGCGAATTCTGCTTCTCAATGATAGGAAGAGCCGACATCGAAGGATCAAAAAGCGACGTCGCTACGAACGCTTGGCCGCCACAAGTGAGATGGACATATTATTTCGCACACTTAACCAACCCGTCAGTGTCCAAAAACAGAGTAGAATCAGTGGTCAAGGAATGCCAAATATGCCAGTCAATCGACCCGGCTCCCACCAAATGGCAGAAAGGTCGGCTGGAAGTCGACGGGACTTGGAGCCGGCTGGGCATGGACATAACCCACTATGGTGGTCAGCACTTCCTCACAATAATCGATTGTGGACCGACGAGGTTTGCGATCTGGCGACTGTTAACAAGACAGGACTCGGCTAGTGTCATCCGCCAATTAGAGTCTACATTTTACGAGCGGGGGCCACCCAAAGAGATTCTCACGGACAATGACACAGCCTTTTGCAGCGGGGAATTCAGGCGTTTCATGGACGAGTGGGGGACCCGGCTTAGACACAGGTGTGCGTATGTGCCGAGTGGCAACGGTATAGCAGAGCGGTGCCACCGAAGTGTGAAACGGATAGCAGCAAGGAAGCAATGCACGATTGCGGAGGCGGTATATAGGTACAATGCCAAAGGATGACGCGACTGCTGAAAGTGCACCTGCTAATGCGATACATCACTATCGAGTGTGTGTTAAGGGCATTGACGCCTGCCCGCCTAATCAGAAGAAGACGCAAGGACGGTACAAGTCAGGGGACACCGTCTGGGTAAGGCCTCCCAATAATCGATGCACGACCAGGTTCAGACAGGGACGGATCACCGGCATAATCGGTGAGCAGGCTGTGCTGGTTGATGGTGTCCCACGCCATGTAAGGGATGTCCGGCCCGCCCTTGATATAAACCAAATGGTGAACAGTGAAAGTAATGAATCATCCAGTGATGAAATGTGGATCCGGCCTATGGCTGAGAACCTCAGCACGGATGGCAATAGCTCCAGCACCACTTCTGAGAGCTCGGATGAAGATGAAGATGAAGCGCAGCCAGATGGTAGGACTGTGGACACTGACCCAGGTAGTTCGGAGGAAGATGAAGTGCAGCCAGATGGTAGGACTGTGGACACTGACCCGGGTGGCACTGGTGGAGATGAAGAAGCCCAGCTAATCCCCCTCCGTAAGAGCGCCCGCATCAAACGACCGCGGCCGCAATGCCGCATGTGTGATCTTGAGACCAGGGGGGGGTGTAGAGTCGAAGAAAATGAAGAGAGGAAGCGCCCACGTGTCTTTTTTCTAGGATCGACGTCAGTGTGATCGTATCGGTGAACTGCTGCAGCTTTAAGAGTACTTTAGTGTGTGTGTGTAATTTTTTGGGACTTGCTCATCTGCTGACTTTACAGGACTTTCCTTTCTGCTGATTCTACAGGACCTGCCCTTCTGCAGAACTTGGAACAAAACTTCAAGCCTTTTCTTTCTTTTCACACGTAGTCGCCTAAAAAGGTAGAATCCGACTTACTTGTGAAACGGCTTTAGTCGGTATTCTGTTGTAGTTAAAGTAAATACTTACCAAAAAGTAAATTTAAATTTCTATTAAAAATTATTGAAAAAGTGTTGTACTTCAGGGTTTTATCTTTCTGAGTAAAACAAGATTTGTTAAGAAATACCGGAGTTTAGTAGATTTTAAGTAGTTAAAAAAAAAACATGAACTTGATTTTTCGGTGCTTGTGAGTGCACTTACTGATCCGCGCTATTTTTTTTTAAATCGTATTTCCCAAGTTTAATTAAAGTTTTCTGGTATGTTTTTTTTTTATTCAGTTGTAAGTTTAAAGTATAGAATAGTTACAAAGCACCCTCCCCTCCCCATGTTAAGAACGGCTTTTTAAATAATAACGTTATTATTTCAGCACGGATCAATAAGTGAACCTGCACCAATACCGATTTTTCTCTGTCTAATTTGAGTCAACAACAACTACACAAGGAACTTAATGATAATGATGTACACAACGCTTCTTGATGGACTCCAATTTTATTTCTTTAAACAATGTAATTTTTAAATATTTCCCCTCTTTTAAATTTCGGCCTTGAAAAAAAAAACAAAAAAACATTGACGTTTGACTTACATTGCCGGGGCGACATGTTCGCAGTCTCGCAGAAACAACGAGTATGCCAAAGTAAAACAACGTCTTTTTATTTTATTATTTGTTTATGAACCGGACTAAGAAAAGAAGGAAATTGTATTGTTTTAAAATTTCTCCAAAAGCCGACATTTTTAATGCAAACCCTAGTTACGTCCCTTAGCGATGCAGGAAACGTTGACGACGAGATTTAAACGAGATTGGCAGCCATGTTGTTATCGAAACGCGTGTGTTTAATAATTAATAATTAATAGACACAATTAATGTCGATTAATGGAGATTAAGAAATGTCAACAAACTAATCAAATTTTCTCTATTAATTGAAAGGTAAGATTTTTCACACACTAAAAACAATGAATTTTCAAAGCTTTTGCTTTGAAAATTCATTGTTTTTTTTTGTTTTGTTTAAAAATATCGCTTGGGCTATGATGAGATATTCACAACGTTACAATAAATTTGAAATCATTAAATTCTCAAATTTGTTAATTATTAGGTTGCTTGGACATTCATTAGAATAACCAACAAAAAGATATGAAAAGATAAATATACAAATACAAATGTTAGGTACGTGAAAGAAAATTTCAAAGTTAACATATCTCCAAATGGAACAGCTCAGCAGAAAGAGTATGCAGAGATGGTTCAAGTATCATTAGAATGGTCTCCATTCTAATGATACTTGAACCATCTCTGTAGGACAAATAATAAGAAAGTTACAACAATTCTAAAGCTGAAATTTGAGGCTAATTTTGGATAATAGAATCAATGGATTTCCTTAACAAAGTTGTGACCGATATCAAGATTTTTCACAGTTATTTTGTCATAACTTTCTTATTTCTTGTCCGATTTCAAAAAGACAAATATCACTGGAGAGCTTATTGAATGGAGAACAAGAAAAATATATTTTGAAAATTTATTAATCAATTATTTACAAGATTAAGAGGTGAAGGGGGAATGCGGGGGCGGAAGATACAGTCAATTTCTAAGGCAATATTACATCCCCGCATATGAAGTCTGATCAAATTAAATGATTTTTTCTGTATGAATACTTTATCCCGTGACGAGTACGTACGATGTATATGTTTTTAATATTTCCATTTTTTTTAATGCCATGAATAAACTGCAGAAGCACCGTTTTTTTATTTCTCATACAAACGCCAATAAATATAATTTTTTTTTTACATTTCTCATATAAATTATCAAAATTTATTTTAGCATATAAATTATTAAAATTTCTTTTAGCATATAAATTAAAATTTCTTTTAAATTATTAAAACTTTTAGAATTTAAAGTTTGCAAAATGTGCATAATAAAAAATATATTTATGAAAGTTTTATTTTTAATTTTAAAAATAACTCTTGTATTTCTTTTTAATTGTAAATTGATTTATTAGTTTATTATAGAAAAAAAAGCAAAGTAACAAATGGAAGAAAAAAAAGCAGCTCGAAATGATAAAATAGAAAAAAATACATTGACGTTTGATTTTGCCGGGGAGAAATGTTTTGGTTTAAAGAAATTAAAATAATTTAAATCCTAAAAGTTCATTATGCTGAAATAAATTTTAATTTATATGCTTAAAGAAATTTTATACTTTTAGCTAGCCGTAGTCTGGTGTTATTGCCGTCGGAAAATATTTGTAAACAAAGTGATGGAAAATATTTGTAAACAAAGTGATGGAAAATATTTGTAAACAAAGTGCGTAGGTTAAAGATGGCGTTAGTGAAATTTTGAAAATTTTCGTAACGGCTTCACATTTTAGGTAAACTCAAAACCAATGAAGGTAAAGTCATATAGGCTTCATATTTCGCACAAATAAGGTTTAATATCTATATTAACGAATATATATAGTTTCAAAACTATTACAACTTACCTTCAGGTCGAATAATGATGACTTAAATGACACAAAACTTCACTTCAAAAATTTTTTTCACTTCTACTGAACGTATGAAAATAATTCAAATACCAGCATGTAGCGAAACATGTGTGCTATGTCATTAGTATCCGTGCTGTGTAGTTAACCCCACGCAAGCGCAAATCTATGACACATACCCCAGTGCACAGAATTACGGCTTACTCAAGTTACCAGTGCCACTTAACCCTCGCAAAAGCCTTGCCATTTTCACATACCTACAAATGTTAGCACAGACAATCTAAGTTACTTATCTACCTATTTGGATAATAAGCATAACTTGGCCTTCGGGACAAGATCAAAGTGTAGTATCTGTTCTTCAGATGCTGCACTTAAGATAATTTGTACCAGTCAATGGAGGGGAAACCCTCTATACTGGGACAATTATTATTTTTGGTAACCAGAGTGACCCCTTTTAGGGGAGCTGGTTTTTACCTCACATTAAAAACGGCCTTGTGCCTAATTTGCTCAGTGGGGGAGCAAATAAATACCATCTGTTCTTCAGATGCTGTACTTCTATTTCTTGTTCTCTTTCAGTGGAGGAGAAATCCTTCACGACTGAGGCAATTTTTTATTTTTGTACCTTTTCTCCACGTTAAAAAACGACCCTGGTGTCTAACTCTGTCCCGTGGGGAGGCATAGTAAATAGGTACCTATTTGGATAATTTTTTTGTGTGTGTGTGTGTGTTTAACTTATTGTGAAGTATTTTTTTATTCTTTTTGTGTTTTTTTCATTAAAAAAAAACCAAAAAAACAATTGTAGTTTAAAGTTGTTGAGTTAGAATGAAACAAATGGTACCGTACTTAGAGGCTCGAGGTTTATTCCGGTCAAATCATCACGGGTTTGACCAGGCCACCGAGATATAGAAAGCCTGTTCACTAGGTGTGTCAGAATTTTTGGGGAATTTTTGACATCCCTAACAAAAAAAACTGCGAATAAAATATTAAAAAAAAAACTCGTAATTTCTCTTTTAAAAGTGGTTGTTTATTTTCTTTATTCAATATACTTCCAAAATAAACTATTAAAGGCGTTAAAAAAAATAGAAATATTATTTTTTATTTTTTGGAAACAGTGTTTACAAAGTGCCTGCGGGCCTTCATGCAGCCATTTTGTTTACGTAATGAAATCAATTGAATTTTACGAGTTAATTTTTTTCAATTTTTTCACTTTAAAAATCTATCCAAATTTTTCTATTGGTTCAATTTTTACGATATTTTCAGGTTCAATGTGAAATTTTATGCTATTTCCAATAAACCGAATATAATATTCTAGACAAGGTTTTTTTTTAATTCACCCCCCCCCCCGCCATTTTGAAATGGCTATTAAGATTAAAATAATTTTCTCATCTCAAATGTATATATTACAAATTGAAGATAAAAGATCAATAAATAAAATAAGCTAATTTAAAACAAAAAGTACAGTTATTTGCAATTTATCTGTAAAGTCCAAAGTCTGAAGCCTTTTTTTAAAAACCACGTTGAATTTTTTTTTAATTGAAACCTTACTGCACAGAAAGTTTTGTTTAATTACAACACTTATTTCTGTTTCATTCAATGTTTTTTTTTTTAAATATTAAAAAAAAAATCACTCCATAAAGAAGTAATAAAATATATTAAATCAAAAACTTATGTTTTTCTTTGAGAAAAGAAAAAAAAAATTCTTCGACTGAGTATTTTTTTTAACTATGGAGACACAAATTTCTCCACGCACAGGCTAGACAGCTAATGCAAACATGTGGTTTTTATTTTCTTCTGTCCATCCATATTTCAAAACATGATTAAACACCACTTCCGGTGTTTCGCTAAAACATAACAATGCTTACATAATGGCGCTATTTTCAAATAGTTGTTTAAAAAAATTCTTTTATTTAAAAAATACATGGAATTTAAAATATAAATATGGATAAATTCTTTACAATGAATAATGGAAGTACTCATTGAATAGTATTTTTTTATAGGTAAGTGAGTTTTTGGAATTTATATTTACATATATTTATCGAAGCAAGTTAAATTTGTTGATTTTCTTTTTTTAAAGAAAACCGATTAAAAAAAAAAAAAAAATATTGCATAATTTGCTATTAAACCTTTTATTTTTGGAAAATTTGGTCTTTGCTCCTTTAATTGAAAAAAAATTAGGGTTTGAATTACATTTTTCAAGTACTTTTAAGCTTGGAAAGATAGAAGGTCGAATTATTTTTTATCACACATTTTTAATGTTGGTTTCTGACACTGCTACCCGTTCACTGAAAAATGCCTGCAGGCAATGTAGGTAAGATTTGTAAAACTGTTACTGACGGCATTTTTAAAAACATGTGAAAAAAGAAAAGAAAGGTACCCAATTCGATTAATACTGAAACTGAACTGTATTCAATATAAAATATAAATATTATCTATGTAAAATTAAGTAATTTTAAAGCAATATACAATCTAATATTGGTAAAATTGAATTATGAATTTAGGGAACAAAGAAACATAAAACACAAAATTCTTGGCCTTCGGGAATACGATCACAGTGTAGTAGTATCTGTTCTTATGCTACAATTCACATTTTCTGTCTTCGGCCCGTGGAAGAGAAATCTTTCATGACTAAGACAATTTTTATTTTTGTTCCTATCAGAGTGCCCCTTATTAGGGAGCTGGATTTTTTCCCACAAGGGTATATGTTGAAATATTTAAATAACTATTACTTTTAGTACAGAAATTACGTTTAAAGTTTTGGTTTTCTGTTCTGTTATGTTCATTTTTTCCCATGTTTTTCATCAAAATGTGTAGCATATTTTCATCAGTTACATGGTTAGGAACCTATACTTCACTATAGTCTTCATTTTCATATCTGTGCAGAATACATGAATACGAAAATGAAGTTCACAATACTACTAAAACACAATCATACCATGATGTAAACATTGCTTAAAAAGTAAGCAAATATAGTACACATCTACAATATTAAGTCAGGATGGTGGTGAATTTGGGAGGAGACATTATTATTTCACTCACTACAAGTTGTCTCACAGACCATCATCAGTGATCACTCCCTGGCAGTAACCTGTGGTATTCGCTGGAGACTGCAGGACAACAAGTCTCCCCAGATTTCCAATGTTCACCTCTTGACTGCTCATGCAGATGATTGCACATTATCGCAACAGCTGTTTGCCATCAATTTCTCATTGGCATTGGCTATTGGTGTTTCCTGGGATTTGGGTGACAAAATGCCTCCCCAAGGTACCAGATTTGAACTGCACACTTCCACCTCGGACTTTCCATCCTTCCTGATCCTTCACAACAAGGTAAAAATTTACTAAATCCATTACAATGAAATTCTTTATTGAACCGCCTAATTATTATTATCATTATTGTTATTATTATTTTTGTTATTATTGTTATTATTATTGTTATTATTTAGTTATCCTCAGTTAAAAAAAAACGGGTTTGTTTTACAGATTTGAAAAAATGGTCTTGAGAATGAGTTAAAAATACATTCAAGTTTCACAGTATATTTTAATTGGTAGGTGAAAGTACAGAATAGTTAACAAAACACCCTTCCTTCCTCATGTTAAGAATGGGTTTCTAAATAATAATGTTATTATTTCAGCAGCGTAGCATAAGTGCACAAGTACCTTTTATTTTTATATATTTGTTTTTTTAATTTTTTTACCACTAAACAACACAATTCTACCTTAAGTACAACAAGTGATACAATAATAGCATTTTTTTGTTTTTTTAATAGTACATTTTTTTTTTAATAGTACATTTTTTTTTTAATAGTACATTTTTTTTAATAGTACATTGTTTTTTTAATAGTACATTTTTTTGTTTTTTTAATAGTACATTTTTTTTGTTTTTTTAATAGTACATTTTTTTTGTTTTTTTAATAGTACATTTTTTTTGTTTTTTTAATAGTACATTTTTTTTGTTTTTTTAATAGTACATTTTTTTGTTTTTTTAATAGTACATTTTTTTGTTTTTTTAATAGTACATTTTTTTGTTTTTTTAATAGTACATTTTTTTTGTTTTTTTAATAGTACATTTTTTTTGTTTTTTTAATAGTACATTTTTTTGTTTTTTTAATAGTACATTTTTTTGTTTTTTTAATAGTACATTTTTTTTTAATAGTACATTTTTTTGTTTTTTTAATAGTACATTTTTTTGTGTTTTTAATAGTACATTTTTTTGTTTTTTTAATAGTACATTTTTTTGTTTTTTTAATAGTACATTTTTTTTGTTTTTTAACGCTTTTAGTGCACGTGCACTAAAAGCGTTAAAAACAACAAAAAATTATTGTTTGGAAATCAAATTTGAAAAACTCGAAAATAATGTTTTTTAAATTGACAAACTCAAAATAAAAAATGAAAATCCTGAAAATTCACCTAGGCAAGTTTTTTGAAACCACTGAACCGAAAAATGGCATCAGATTTGTTCAATAATGTAAATTTACCACTAAACAACACAATTCTACCTTAAGTACAACAAGTGATAAATACAGGTTAAGGATTTTTGGATTTTTCCACATTTGCCGCAAAATCCAATAAAAAAAAGTGTAGCTGGCATGGAAACACATTACTTTTTTCATATATTTTTTTTAGACATAATAAATTGCCACGAGACCAAAAATGGTTAAAAGTTCGTTTTGTTCACTCACAGCTTGTGTTGAAAGTCGGTTATATTTTCGATGATAATGAAAAATATTCCTTCCCCTTATTGGATGTGATAATTAATTAGACACACCTTCATTTTTGAATAAATGTTTGAGTAAGCCAGATGCTAAAAGTAAACAGGCTCAATTCAATCAGATACAATGAAAGTAATTCTCACAAAGGCTTTCTCCATATATTTATCTCACACATTAAATTGTGTTTCCACCAAAAATGGTTAAAAGTTCTTGTTTTGTTCACTCACATTATCTGTTGAAATTAAAGACTTTTTCAAAAACTATTTACACTCATTTTCTGCCGATTTTACCCTTCCCTTGTTCCCTTTATTGCACAAAAAATGGCAATTTTGATAAGGGCTGTTTGTTTTAGCTAGGTGCCTCCCTGAGCAAACATACTATTTTATACGAATTTAGGAAGACTCCTCCACGGAAAACTCATCCATTTTTGCTAGGTAGCAAAACTTGTCCATTATTGAATAAATCTCAATTGAAAACATTTTCTTACCGTTTTTAAAGGATATATTGTTTTTAAAAGAGACTAAAACCTCCATAATATTTTTTCAAAATATTTTTACTTGTTTACCGGTTTTTAAAAAAGATAAAATTGATTTTTGCTATTTTGTTCATTTTCTCCCTAGCTAAGTTTTTAGTGGTTTAACTTTTTTTGAAGCACTCAACATTAATTCTAAAGAAACACTCGACACAACTAATTTTTGTTTACTGAATACAGTAAAAAAAACTAGTGGTGTCGAGTGTTTCTTTAGAATAAAAAATGTATGACTTAAGAGGATCACATCTTGAAAGTCTCGAGAATCACTGAAAAGTAGAAACTTAAAGAAAATATTGAGATAAATATAGTGGACCCCTCCCCCTGCCAAAAGAAAGTAAATTCAAATATTTTTACATATAATTTAGAGAGGGGGAGGACTTTTAAAAAACTATATCTCCCTCAAAAAGGAAACAATAAACATAAAAAAAATGATTGAAATTAAAAATAATTTTTAATAGCAGGAATAGAGTTTTTTTAACAATGAGTAAAATAAAAATTTAAATTAAAAATGACGAGTTTGTGTATTTAAAAAAATTAATCAAATTTTAAAAAAAAATACAAAACAAAACTACCATAAAATCCCATAAAAGAATCGAACCTTGCCTCTTTTGTAAAATTATTTTTTAATACTAAAAAAGATATCGTTATAAATAAGAAAAATGGGTAATGTCCAAGATTAATGCTAAGAAAAACCAAGCTACCAGAAGTGGATACGGAATGGAACAGTCAGGGTGTCAAGATACTAAAATTGAAACCATGTATTTATTTAGTTTTTACACTTGTTTTATGATGAAACAAAAAATATTAAAAAAAAACTTTAAAAACCAAATGATGGTAGAAAGCCAATAAATGTTAATACAAGTGTTTGCTTTTTGTTTAAAAGTTAATTTTTTGTTTTCTGATAACATAAGAAGTGGTAAAACTAAAGTATTTTTTAAAAATAAATATGATTTTGTTTTTTGTGTTTTAACTCTGTGACTCCATTCCATAATCAACCGTACCCACTTCCAGTTATTTGATTTTTCCAAGCAATGATTTTGGACATTACCAAAAATGAAATGCGTAAACACTAGAAATATAAAAATTGTAGTTAACTAATAGATATTGTTTTTACTAATACTAAATGCACAATCTCATTGTTAAAAAAATCTATTTGCATTATTCAAAAATTATTTTAATTTTATTTTTTTGATATTTATAGTTTCGTTTTTGAGGGAGATATAGTTTTCAAAAAATTCGCGCCGCCCTAAATTATATTTAAAAAATATTAAAATGTATTTTCTTTTGGAGGGGGCTCTTTTTAGAACTATATTACACCTCAGCATTTTCTTTAATTTTCTATTTTTGAGCAATTATCGAGACTCCTAATGTGTGATCCTTCTATGTTGAACATTTTTTTTGTTCTAAAGTAACACTCGACACTACTAGTTTTTAACTGAATAAAAGCTTAAAAATAAGTTAAACCACTAAAAACTTAGCCAGGGAGAAAACGAACACTTAGAAAAATAAATTTTATCTTTCCATGGACGAGTTTTCTGAGCACCAGTTCATACACAAAAGCTAGCTTGAACTATTCCCTGAGAAGCATCCAACCGACTAGTTTCAATTTGTATGGGGTTAAGTCAGGGGAGTGGCCATTCATGCCAAATTCTGTAAATTTCATCTTCAATCAGCCGTCCATTAAAAAAACCTGAACATGTAAAAATAAAGATAAAACAGTTACAGTGAAAATAATTCAACATTTTACATTTTAGTGCATTTTATGCCATTGAAATGGTTTTTTGATACTCAGTTATTGTGTATGTCCTTCTGATGGGAAAAAAACATGAATCCAACCAACTGAATATCTTGTGTGGTCTATGGGAATGCATGAACTTGAGAGTTACATCGCCTGCATTTACTGCATTTATTTCATTCACCAACCGAAAGAAAGAGTTATAAATACAGGTTATATATTTCATGTGATGTCAGGGTTAGGGTTAGGGTTAGTGTGATGTCAGAGATATAAAGAATTGATGGCAAGATGAATATCAATAAATAGTTTATTTACACTGAACAACTTATGGCCAATTTGTGATGTTGACAATGGGATGAAATAGTGACTAGCATTGTATCTTCCCTGAAACACCCTGATTCAAGCGACGTTCTCACCTTCTCCATAGTTTCCTGAAACGGATCGGAAACATCTTGTAGTAAATTATTTTGTTCACATGAGGTTTGGATTAAGTGAACAGTAAGTGCTTGAGTTTGATGCACGATAACTTTGAATTCAAATAAATTGAATTTAAAATTGGAAGTTTTCTGCATAGTCTCCCAGAACAAGGATCTCATTGGAACAAAGATTCTCTTTTGATTCAAGTATCTGGCTTGGCATTTTGTTAGATTTTGTAAGATTATCAATGGTGTCAATCAACAGATCTTTATATTCTGCATATGTTGTATGGGTACTTAATGTTGCATGGCCGGTTGTGTCCCATTAAGTGAAATAAAATTTATCATTGCGGTTCATGTCATACAGCTCCTTATCGAAGAATTTCTGCGATGCTTCTCAGTTTTCACAGTGATGTATCATATACCCTTTCTTAGAAGTATCACAAACTAACTTGGAAATCAAATCTTTGTAAGTGATGTTCCATTTCATGGCATCGACAAGAACTTTTTCATTGTGATGTATGCCACAGCCACAAACAGAATGTGTAACCGTGGATCCAGCTAAAACACACCACTTTGGATGGCTCTCTGCAAATTTGGAAAACCTTACCTTGACATCAGGACACTTCTGTTTAAAAGCAACATACAGTTAATGCAAATTACACATTATCAAGCGTTTTTGTTTGTGAACACCCTTTTCTATCCTAACAAAGTCCTTTTTGCCTTTTGTATTTGGTGGTTGCATTCATCATTCTCATACATTTGGATTATCACGTCGATTGTCTCCAGTTGTTTCCCCTTTTTAGAGTTAGGTTTTGAGAAAATACTATTTGTTAGTTCTCTGGCAGTTCGAACATACTCAGACATCTTGAAGAATTTGGAGCTGTATTCATGAGACCAGAAAAATCCACCACAACATTTTTTTGTGGCCTTTCGCTCTATGCTCGAACACATTTGCGAAATATTGTTTGTGATGCAAATGGTTGATAATTCACCTTCATTTTTTTCAGTTCAGCTCTCTACAACAATGTCTAAAGAATTTCTTGCTTCAAAGTTCGATGGATTCTCAAGTTCTTTGGATATATATATTATAGTCTTGCCTTGGATATATATATTATAGTCAAACTTGTGACACTCTAAATTGAGTTGAACTCCAATAGAGCAAGCCTCGTAAGTCATCCGTTTTTCTGAAGAAAGGTAAAAAAGGAAATTAGGACCTAGTTGCACTATAATTTTCTTACATGCTTTTATGAGTTGGCCTCCTAGTACAAGAAGTTTCTTAATTTTTGACACAAACAGTTCAAAAAGTTTCTTATTAGTTTCTTGATCAAAATTCTCAAGTACTTTGGAAATGTAATTTAAGGACATTTTGTAAGGTAAACGTAGTGTAGATGTGAATATTTGGGGCTTTATGGTACAACTATGCCATTTTCACTTTTTTCATGGGAGCCAATAAGGTAATGTTGGATTTGTTTCTTAACCCTTGCAAAACCATGTGTGTTTTTTCTGAAGTACAGTGAACAGGGAAGGGTCAACAACTTGATCCAGAATTAAAAAAATTGAAGCAATTTTATATCCTATGCATTCCTTAACCTCTTTATCAACAATAATTAGCAGTTATTTGCATTTTATTGATATGCAGTGGCTTCAAAAAGAAGTATGGTCAAGCCAAGAAATCTTGTGATTTTAATAAAAATGCTGATTTTCAAGAAAACCGATTTTTGGCTATATTTCAGATTTTGCTACCATAATCAACTTTTTTATGTTTTCAGATAGATTCCACATAGTTCGGAGTATCCCATCATGAAAACAAATAAAATTTTGTATTTTGATCATTTTAGGTAAATTTTATTATTTTGGAATTTGTGAAAAATTTGATAGGGGTTACTTTTAAGGACACCCCTGGAGAAAAAATATTTTGTAAATTTATGATTTTTTGACACTATATGATAGGAAGCTATATAGAAAATATTCAGGAAGCTACATAGAAAATCAGAGCAAAAAACTCTTGTTTTCAGGAAGATATTGGCAAAAGTTTAAAAAGTTGGGTTAAAATGACCACCCATGGTGTTTTTAGTGTTAAAGTTTCTCAAAAAAAAATTCTCAATCAAAATTGTTTGCTTGAGATAGTACTAAAATTTTCTTCAGATTTTTACCATCCTATTACTAGTTTCTTATAAAAAGTTTTTAGCATCCTATTACTAGTTTCTTATAAAAAGTTTCTTATACTTTTATAAGAGTTTCATGTTTGCAACCCTCATCAACTATTCTTAAAGATTGCTAGATCTTTGAAATTGTGACCAGACCATAACTGTTTTACTATCTGGCTTACTTGCAAATTTATTACAAAATTAAGGTGTGACGTGAGTTTAACAAATGTCTAAATTGATTATCACATCCAATAGTGGTTGAGAAAGGGAATAAATAGGGAATATTTTCCAAATATACCTGACTTCCAACAGACACTGCATGAGCAAATGAAGAACTTTTAACCATTTTTAGCCGAGAGGCAATTTATTGTCAAAAAAATATATAAAAAAAGTAATGTGTTACCATACCATGAACCTTTTTTATTGGATCTTGAGGCACATGTGGAAAATCCAAAAACACTTAATATTTCTTTAAGATTTCAATTTTTACCAAATCTGATGCCATTTTTGGATTCTTTGGGTCAAAAAACTTATCTAGGTGAATTTTTAGAGCCATACAATCTTTCAATTTGAAAATATACAAAAAGTTTCCCAGGTGTCACGTTATGCAACTTACGCCAAAATATAAAATTCTCTAAATCAGAAACCACTTGGAGTTGTGTGCTTAAATATTCAGGATTTCTTAGTTTTTTTTATCTGCAGTGCTAACTACAATTAGATCTGTGGAAATGGGTTCCAAATTTCTGGATGATTTGATATGGAATAACTCTCAATAATCATTCAAAAATCAAAGACAAAAAATAACAAAAAGTTACAGGGAGCTCTGCACTATAAGAAGAGTTAAGAACTATCTTGATGTCCATCTTGGTCAAATAGTCTGTGACAAGTATGGAGTTGTGGCTGCATTTGCACATATTTTCAACCTCTTCATCTTCTTATGAATAACTGTGTACAGTTCCTACACTGATATCTACAGACGCACAACGATCTTTATCCATGAAATTCTTTATTTACCCAATCAACTTTGGTGTTTTGACTTCTATCTAATCTAGCATCAGGTTTTGAGGAGTATAAGAGATTCAAGGAAGGAAGGAAGTCTCTTAGAGATGATGACAGGGGTTGGTGGATGCGAGATTCTTACAAGATGGTCCAAAAGCAGTCTGAAGCAATCCATGCACTTCTTTGGAACTTTTTCCAAGTTTAAAACAATTTTATTGCATATAGTTCATCAAATCTGTCCTCTCGTCCAGATTGAATTTTGAAAATTCACTAGCTGTGACAATCAGGCTGTAGTATGGTGTCTTCCAATTCCTGATATAGCTGTTCGTTTGAACCTGAAATCATAAACCTTAGTTATCTCATAATATGTATAGCTATAACATACTGAATTTTCAAGTATATATGACAATTTTAAATGCCTGTACAAAAAAGGTCTGGAAACCTATTTATGTCGCCTTATATATGAATGAGTTTTAACCAAATTATTAAAATGATATATTAATGATTTTTAACCAAATTATTAAAATGATATATGAATAATTTTCCACAAATTATTAATATGAATAATTTTTGAAAAGTTATTAAGATGATATATGAATAATTGTACTGAAATTATTAAAATGACAATTGTGACAAAATTATTAAAATATCTGAAACATTTCAACCACATTATTAAAATGATATATGAAAAATATTAAGCATATTATTAAAATGATATATGAAAAATATTAAGCACATTATTAAATTGATGAAAAATATCAACCAAATTATTAAAATGTTCTTTGTAAAATGTTAACAAAATTATTAAAATAATATATGAAAAATGTTAACAAACTTATTAAAATTAATGAAATCTTAACTAAATTATTAAAATGATATATGAATAATGTTAAGCAAATTACTAAAATATATATTTAAACAGATTATTGAAATGGTAAATAAATTATTCAAATGATACACGAATAATTTTTACAAAATTATTAAAATGATGCATAAATAATTTTAACTAAATTATAAAAATAATATTTGAATAATGTTAAACAGATATTATTTCCACTAATTTATAAAATGGTATATAAATAATTTTAACTAAATAATACAAATGATATAAATAATTTTACTTAAATTATAAAAATGATATCTAAATAATTTCAACAGATATTTCAACGGATATTTTTTAACTAATTAAAATGATATAAATAATTAAAACTAAATTATGGAAAAATTTAACAAAATATTAAAATTAAATATAAATTAAACTAATCAAATGATATCTAAATAACTAAATTATTAAAATGATATATAAATAAATTTAATAAATTATTAAAAATGACATATAAATAATTTTAACAAATTATTAAAATGATATATAAATAATTTTAACAAATTATTAACATTATATATAAAAATTGAAACCAAATTATTAAAATGCAAATTAAAATGTATAAACAGAATTTTAATGAAAATATTCAAATACAAATCAAAATGTGTAAACAAAAATATATAAAGTTCAATGCAAATATTAAAGCAGACATAATTTTAATGAAAGTATTAAAATGCAATTAAAAATGTAAAACCTGAGATATAGAAATCATTTTGACAAAAGTATTAAAATACAAATTGAAATGTGTAAACAAAGTAATATAAATAATTTCAACTAAAATATTAAAATACAAATTGAATTTTATAAACAGATATATTAAATTTTTACCAAAATATTACAATAAAAATTTAATTTATAAACACATGTATAAAGAAATTTTACTAAATACAAATCAAAATGTGTAAAATAATTTTAATGCAAAGTATTAACATATAATGTTCAATGTTTAAATAAATAATCTAAACGAAAATATAAAAATACAAATTGAAATGTATAAATTCTAATGTATAAATAATTTTAACGAAAATTATACATAATAAATTAAATGTGTAAACACAGATATATAAATAATTTGTAGTAAAATGTTAAAATAAAACCTGAACAGTGTAAACACGGATGTATAAAGAATTTAATCAAAAATATTAAAATACAAATTGAAAAGTGTAAACACGAATATATAAATTATTTTTACTATATATTAAAATACTAACAATATATAAAAACAGACGTATAAATGATTTTTACTAAAATATTGAAATACTAACAATATATAAACACAAACATATAAATGATTTTTACTAAAATATTAAAATGCTAACAATATATAATCACAGACATATAAATGATTTTTACAAAAATATTAAAATACTAACAATATATAAACACAGACATATAAATTATTTTTTTATTAAAATACTAACAATATATAAACACAGATATATAAATGATTTTTACTAAATATTAAAATACTAACAATATATAATCACACATATAAATGATTTTTACTAAAATATTGAAATACTAACAATATATAAACACAGATATATAAATGATTTTTACTAAAATATTAAAATACTAACAAAATATTTATATATTTTGTTAGTATTTTAATATTTTAGTAAAAATCATAGATATATAAATGATTTTTACTAAAATATTAAAATACTAATTAAATATATAAACACAGATATATTAATGATTTTTACTAAAATATTAAAATACTAACAAAATATATAAACACAGATATATAAAGGATTGTTATTAAAATATTAAAATACTAACAAAATATTTATATATTTTGTCAGTATTTTAATATTTAAGTAAAAATCACAAATATATAAATGATTTTTACTAAAATATTAAAATACTAACAAAATATATAACCACAGATATATTAATGATTTTTACTAAAATATTAAAATACTAACAAAATATTTATATATTTTGTCAGTATTTTAATATTTTAGTAAAAATCACAAATATATAAATGATTTTTACTAAAATATTAAAATACTAACAAAATATATAAACACAGATATATAAATGATTTTTATTAAAATATTAAAATACTAACAATATATAAAGACAGACATATAAATGATTTTTACTAAATATTAAAATACTAACAAAATAAATAAACACAGATATATAAATGATTTTTATTCAAATATTAAAATACTAACAATATATAAACACAGACATATAAATGATTTTTACTAAATATTAAAATACTAACAAAATAAATAAACACAGATATATAAATGATTTTTATTCAAATATTAAAATACAAACAATATATAAACACAGACATATAAATGATTTTTACTAAATATTAAAATACTAAACAATTATATATAAACAGAGAAATATAAATGATTTTTACTAAAATATTAAAATACTAACAATATATAATCACAGACATATAAATGATTTTTACTAAAATATTAAAATACTAACAAAATATACACACAGACATATATATGATTTTTAAAAAAATATTAAAATACAAACAATATATAATCACAGACATATAAATGATTTTTACTAAAATGTTAAAATAGTACCAATATATCATCAGATATATAAATAATTTTTACTAAAATATTAAAATACTAACAATATATAAACACAGACATATAAACGATTTTTACTAAATATTAAAATACTAAAAAATTATATATAAACAGAGATATATAAATGATTTTTACTAAAATATTAAAATACTAACAATATATAAAAACAGACATATAAATGATTTTTACTAAAATATTAAAATACTAACAATATATAAAAACAGACATATAAATGATTTTTACTAAAATATTAAAATACTAACAAAATATACACACAGACATATATATGATTTTTAAAAAAATATTAAAATACAAACAATATATAATCACAGACATATAAATGATTTTTACTAAAATGTTAAAATAGTACCAATATATCATCAGATATATAAATAATTTTTACTAAAATATTAAAATACTAACAATATATAAACACAGACATATAAACGATTTTTACTAAAATATTAAAATACTAACAATATATAATAACAGACATATAAATGATTTTTACTAAATATTAAAATACTAACAAAATATATAAACACAGATTTATAAATAATTTTTATTCAAATATTAAAATACTAACAATATATAAACACGGACATATATATGATTTTTACTAAATATTAAAATACTAACAAAATATATAAACACAGACATATAAATGATTTTTACTAAAATATTAAAATACTAATAAAATATATAAACACAGACATATAAATGATTTTTACTAAAATATTAAAATACTAACTATATATTAGCACAGACATATAAATAATTTTTACTAAAATATTAAAATACTAACAATATATAAACACAGACATATAAATGATTTTTAATAAAATATTAAAATACTAACAATATATAAACACAGATATGTAAATGATGTTTATTAAAATATTTAAATACGAACAATATATAAACACAAACATATAAATGATTTTTATTAAAATATTAAAATACTAACAATATATAAACACAGACATATAAATGATTTTTTTTAAAATATAAAAATACTAAAAATATATAAACATAGACATATAAACGAGTTTTACTAAAATGTTAAAATACTAACAAAATATAATCACAGACATATAAATGATTTTTACTAAATATTAAAATACTAACAAAATATATAAACACAGACATATACATGATTTTTACTAAAATATTAAAATACTAACAAAATATATAACTATATATAATATAATATATATAAATGATTTTTACTAAAATATTAAAATACTAACAAAATATATAAACACAGATATATGAATGATTTTTATTAAAATATAAAAATACTAAAAATATATAAACACAGACATATAAATGATTTATACTAAAGATTAAAATACTAACAATATATAAACACAGACATATAAATGATTTTTACTAAATATTAAAATACTAACAAAATAAATAAACACAGATATATAAATGATTTTTATTCAAATATTAAAATACCAACAATATATAAACAGAGACATATAAACGAGTTTTACAAAAATTATAAAATACTAACAATATATAATACCAAACATATAAATGATTTTTATTAAAATATCAGATATATAAATGATTTTTAGTAAACTATTAAAATACTGACAATATATAAACACATCCATATAAACGAGTTTTACTAAAATATTAAAATACTAACAATATATAATCACAGACGTATAAATGATTTTTACTAAAATATTAAAATACTAACAATATATAAACACAGACATATAAATGATTTTTACTAAATATTAAAATACTAACAATATATAAACACAGACATATAAATGATATTTACTAAATATTAAAATACTAACAATATATAAACACAGACATATAAATGATTTTTACTAAAATACTAACAATATATAAACACAGACATATAAATGATTTTTACTAAAATATTAAAATACTAACAATATATAAACACAGACATATAAATGATTTTTACTAAAATATTAAAATACTAACAAAATATACACACAGACATATATATGATTTTTAAAAAATATTAAAATACTAACAATATATAATCACAGACATATAAATGATTTTTACTAAAATGTTAAAATAGTACCAATATATCATCAGATGTATAAATAATTCTTACTAAAATATTAAAATACTAACAATATATACACACAGACATATAAATGATTTTTACTAAAATATAAAAATACTAAAAGTATATAAACATAGACATATAAACGAGTTTTACTAAAATATTAAAATACTAACAATATATAATCACAAACATATAAATGATTTTTACTAAATATTAAAATACTAACAAAATATATAAACACAGATATATAAATGATTTTTATTAAAATATAAAAATACTAACAATATATAATCACAGACATATAAATGATTTTTACTAAAATATTAAAATACTAACAATATATAAACACAGATATGGAAATGATTTTTATTAAAATATAAAAATACTAACAATATATAGACACAGACATATAAATGATTTTTACTAAAATATTAAAATACTAACAAAATATATAATCACAGATATATAAATAATTTTTATTCAAATATTAAAATACTAACAATATATAAACAGAGACAGATTAATGATTTTTACTAAATATTAAAATACTAACAATATATAAACACAGACATATAAATGATTTTTACTAAAATATTAAAATACTAACAAAATATACACACAGACATATATATCATTTTTAAAAAAATATTAAAATACTAACAATATATAATCACAGACATATAAATGATTTTTACTAAAATGTTAAAATAGTACCAATATATCATCAGATATATAAATAATTGTTACTAAAATATTAAAATACTAACAATATATAAACACAGACATATAAATGATTTTTACTAAAATATAAAAATACTAAAAATATATAAACATAGACATATAAACGAGTTTTACTAAAATATTAAAATACTAACAATATATAATCACAGACATATAAATGATTTTTACTAAATATTAAAATACTAACAAAATATATAAACACAGACATATAAATGATTTTTATTCAAATATTAAAATACTAACAATATATAATCACAGACATATAAATTATTTTTACTAAATATTAAAATACTAACAAAATATATAAACACAGACATATAAATGATTTTTATTAAAATATTAAAATACTAACAATATATAATCACAGACATATAAATGATTTTTACTAAATATTAAAATACTAACAAAATATATAAACACAGATATAGAAATGTTTATTAAAATATTAAAATACTAACAAAATATATAAACACAGACATATAAATGATTTTTACTAAAATATTAAAATACTAATCGAGAAGTGTAAACAGATATAAATAATTTAAACTAAAATATAAACATATAAATTTGAATGTATAAAGACGGATATATAAGTAATTTTAATGAAAATATTAAAATATGAATTGAAATATATAAACACAGATATATAAATAATTTTAACGAAAATATTTATAAAACACTAAAATATATAAACAGATATATAAACATTATCTATGCCAGAGATAATTGCCAACCAAGTTCTACAATGGACAATTAATGGAAAATGGAGAAGAAGACTAAAAATGAACAAAATCAGAAGAAATGTGAATTATTATTGTAGAGAGTTTAAATTCACACTTGTGATCACTAACCACTGCTACGTTGAGTTGTAGATAATTGTTGACATCTTCACTTTCTTATCATATATCTACTTCCACCTATTTCTTAAACATCGAAAAAAATATCAAATTTATAATGCCCTCATTGAAAATCTTTCCTTCTACTGGCTTTATCTTGCAGTTTTGATGCTTCCGTCTCCTAAAAGAAAAAAATTAAATAATAAAAGTAAATGAAAATTTAGTGTCTTCATAAAAAAAATAAATATATAACAAAACGGCAAAAAAAATGTTCAAAACAGTTTGCATAATGCTTGTAACACACTTTGCTGGAAAACATTTTTTTCTAACAAAATATGTTTGCAAAGAAAACATTTTTTTCTAACAAAAAATATTTGCAAAGAAAACATTTTTTTCTAACAAAATATATTTGCAAAGAAAACATTTTTTTCTAACAAAATATATTTGCAAAGAAAACATTTTTTTTCTAACAAAATATATTTGCAAAGAAAACATTTTTTTCTAACAAAATATATTTGCAAAGAAAACATTTTTTTCTAACAAAAAATATTTGCAAAGAAAACATTTTTTTCTAACAAAAAATATTTGCAAAGAAAACATTTTTTTCTAACAAAAAATATTTGCAAAGAAAACATTTTTTTCTAACAAAATATATTTGCATAGAAAACATTTTTTTTCTAACAAAATATATTTGCAAAGAAAACATTTTTTTCTAACAAAATATATTTGCAAAGAAAACATTTTTTTCTAACAAAAAATATTTGCAAAGAAAACATTTTTTTCTAACAAAAGATATTTGCAAAGAAAACATTTTTTTCTAACAAAATATATTTGCAAAGAAAACATTTTTTTCTAACAAAATATATTTGCAAAGAAAACATTTTTTTCTAACAAAATATATTTGCAAAGAAAACATTTTTTCTAACAAAATATATTTGCAAAGAAAACATTTTTTTCTAACAAAATATATTTGCAAAGAAAACATTTTTTTTCCAACAAAATATATTTGCAAAGAATAACCATCCAAAATCTTTCAGACATGCCTGCTGCTGATGATGGATATTTTCTATTTAATCAAAATAGAATTGCTTCTTTTATAATAAAAGTTGTTAATATATTGATATATTGGCAGAATACTGATTGCTGAAATAATAGTCATTATTAAGAAATGAATTTTGAACATTGGGAGAGGAGGATATCGTTTTGTAAGTATTTTGTACTTTAACCTAACAATGCAATAATTAAAAGATATCAAAATTGAATGAAACTTGAAAATATTATCAATAACAAATACCACATTTTTAAAAAGTTTGCTTTGTTAAGATTTGGTAAATGTTGTACTGGTTGGATGTATGGCTATCAACAACTGTATACATTTTTTAGCTTAAAAAATCGGAATATATCAAATATTTATCAAGTAATACCAGATAAATTTATTTTCTTGATAAATGCTTCATGCCACACTGTCAAAGAATGAAAAATACCATATATGGCATAAATGTATGTAGTTAGTCAGAAGTTTAGCATTTCCAAAGTGGTGAATGAACGCTATATTTGCAAGATTTTTAGTAAAGAATATGAAGAATCTTCATTGTTTTTCTAGTTCTATGGAAACGCTAAGTTGTTAAACATCAAGTTTTGATTATATTTAACAGTTCATTTGATTTGAATGCAATTCAGATAATGAGGCCTCACATCATAATAAAAGCTGTTAATATATCTATACTTGTAGAATACAGATTGCTGCTGAAATAATTATTAAGAAATGCATTCTTAACATTGGGAGAGGAGGATGTCGTTTTGTTTGTACTTTTTACCTAACAATGCAATAATTAAAAGATATAAAAAAATTGGATTGAAAATATTATCAATAACAAATACCACATTTTTTAAAAGTTTGCTTTGATAAGATTTTTTTTTAGGTAAATGTTGTACTGGTTGGGTGCATTGCCATCAACAACTACCTGGACCTGTTTTAGCTTAAAAACATCTGAATACTTCAAATATTAGTCAAGTAATACTAGATAAGTTGATCATCCTGAAAAGAGCTTCATGTCAAATGTCTGTAATAGAATAGGATTACATGAATATATATTGTTAGTCAGAGACGTTTCGCATTTCCAAAGTCGGAAACAATGGCAAGATTGATGAATAATTCTAAAATTGTGAAATCTAATAAAAGGACTTGCTGTTGAAGCATCTGCATGTCAAGCTGCTGGAAAGAAGAAAGAATCGAGATGCCCCAACTCTCATGACTAGTGATCTCACTCAAAATGCTGCTACTCATGCGCAGATTAGGTGAGCTTTGACTGCATAAAAGTAGGCTGTGTAGAGAACGCAGAAACACTTGTAGGAGGATCCTTGTCACCTGTTATTGTATGTCACTGAGTCACTTTTTTCCTTTTTTGTGTTGCAGAAACATATGAAGTAATTTGCTAGTTCATTTGAAGAAATAAATTCTTGCAAACTGTTCTCACAGATGATTTTTCAGCTCCCAGTAAAGATTTACTAAAGCATTTGTTATAGAGTTTGAAGGGAAAAGTGACTCATTATATAATTTAACATTATAACAGATGTAAGATCTGATTAACATGCTTTGAAGATGCCAAGTTTTTTATGCAGAGTTCAAGGTGGCTGGAAAGGCAGTTTAGCATTGTCATGAAAGTGACTTCACGATGATTGGATAGTCGTTAATTTTTTTTATTATTCATTGTATTTCATCATTATTATTTCAGCATATAGCAATTATTTATTCCAGCAAATTTCTTTTGTAGCAGTTATTTATTGTAGCAATTATTTATTGTAGTAATTATTTATCGTAGCAATTATTTATAGCGATTATTATGGCAATTATTTGTTATAGCAATAAAGTAATGAAGATTAAGGACAAAAGGAAATGAGGAAAACAAAGAATAAAAGTTCAAAAACTTCTGTGCAACAAAATAATCTCCTGATCAGCTGTTACAATTGTGTTTCGACATTTTTTGTTGTTTTAACCCTAACCCCAACTCTAAAATACTGTTGTTCACTCTTTGATTAAAACAAAATAAATTATCGAAATGTCCTTGAGATTGTAATTCAATATTTTTAATCAAGTATATTTCTATAAATTTAAAATGATTTGTGAAAAATTCGTGTTGAACTTACATTCACTACGTTCTATTATACACACCCATACAATGAAAACATGTGTACATATATACATGTGTGTGTGTGCTTGTGTGCAAAAAGTATATGTACACACATACACACACATGCATGTATATATCTATTGATATATATATATATATATATATATATATATAATGCATTTTCTCTTTGTGAGAGTTCATTCTCCATGGGCTCCGAAATAGTTGAGACAATTTTGTCTTAATTTTACACAAATGTATGTAATGTATTTAAAATGAAAACATTACGAATTCATTAATTTCTAATATTTCAGTATAATATTTTTAAAAGACTAAATGAAATACTGTCTAAAATTATCCCTTTATTTTATGTAATATTGTTGGCATTGAAAAATATGTATCATAATGTATTTTGTTTTATTTTGTTTTACAGATACTTCAGAAAAAATATCCTTTGAACATGAGACAGCACTAAAGAAAAGTGATACTGCAAAACTGCAATCTAGTTTGATAGAAATTTTATTTGTCTTGAGAGAAAGGAAGTAACATTATTTTAAAATGTCAAAGTCTTCTTGCGATATTTGTGGGATAGGATTTTCTAAGAAAACTACTTTAAAGCAACATATTAGAAAACACACTGAAGAGAAGCAACATGCTTGTGAAATATGCAGTAAATCATTTTTGAAAAAAACAAATTTAAATAGGCATAAAAGAAAACACACTAAAGAAAAACCATATTCTTGTAAAATATGTGGTAAATCTTTTTCAGAAAGTGGAGACTTAACTGTACATATCCGAACTCATACTGGAGATAAACCATTTAAATGTGAAGTGTGTTTGACGTCTTTTGCATACAAGTCAGTTTTAACAAAGCACATGCGAATACACACGGGAGAGAAGCAATATTCTTGTGAAGTGTGTGGGAACTCATTTGCACGTCAATCTCAATTGAAAAGACACTTAAAAACACACACCGGAGAGAAACCATATGAATGTAATGTATGTGGTAAATGTTTTTCGGAAAGAATAACATTAACTCAACATATCCGAAGTCATACTGGAGAAAAGCCATATGAATGTGACATGTGTGCAACATTTTTTGCACATAAATCGAGCTTAAAAACGCATATGAGGATACACACTGGAGATAAACCATATTCTTGTGACATATGTGGGACGTCATTTGCACATAAATCGAGTTTAACTATACACATAAGAACACACACTGGAGAGAAACCATATTCTTGTGAATTATGTAATAAACCATTTAGAACTCAAGGGCATCTAACTATACACATCCGAAGTCATTCTGGTGATAAGCCATATTCTTGTGACTTGTGTGGAGCGTCATTTACACGTCAATTAAATATGAAATATCACTTGAGAATACATACTGGGGAGAAAACATGATCTCATAGAAAGAACTCAATGTAATCAAATTCTATATTGGAGAAAATACCTATGAATGTTGGATGTCATTTGCAAATAAGTTTTACACATGAGATGACACACTGATGAAAAGCCATATACTTGTGAAATATGCAGCAAGTCATTCTTAAATAAAAGAAATTGAAATTGACCTATCAAAACTTGTACTGTAAAGAAGTAATGTTCTTTGTGAAATCTGCTTTACAGATATGTCAACCTACAATCCACATAAGAAATAAACTATATTTGAAAATATCTGAAAAATCAAAATTTAATTAAATGATTATATACAGCAGTCGAATGCTCGAGTCCCCTCATCAATTTATGAATATTTGCTTCTACATTCTATATTCTAAGCTCAAATAACACACTGGCTCATACTAAGAAAGTAATGTTGCTTTATCTATTATAGATTCTAATCCAAATAGAAGCTACTCAACTAGATGAAAATTAGTCTTAAGAAATAGTTTTAAATATAATCAGATAAAAATGTAACTTATAAAAAAATCAATCCTAAACCAAAATATCTTAAAAAAACATCTCCCAAACTCACCAGCTTGTAACAGATAATTCTAATGACACTTGGAGAAACACTGGCTCAATTGAAAGATAAATCAGCCAATCCCTCTTGGATTCTTCAATAAAAATTCTCATCAAATCTATTTTTGATGGTTTGCAGAACTTGTCACATATAATTATTACAGCTTTACTAAAAGTTAATGTAATCAATGGTGGAAAAATGCCAATTTAATGAATGAATTTAAGCAACCAACCAAAAAATAACAAATAGCACATGATGAGTGAAATACTCGATTGCGATCCAATCGTGTTCAAATTGTACAAGTGGATATTGTTAGTGTTTATCATACTTTTCACCGTAGCTTTATCTATTGATATGCATTGATAGAAATAACTGCACAGTCAGTAGTGCCTGCTAGTGTTGATATGCAGATATCAAGATTGATGTACCCTACTTAGTTGTTACAGAAGAAATAATGAATCCAACCCAAAATATACCCCCACTATCAAACAATCATGAGGTTGTTTGCATGGGAACCGTGAAGGCTAACCTGCTTGCTAGTCGGTTTGCCTCAAAACTTCACATTTGACCTGGCACACCACTCCCTCCCTGACTTTCCTTTGCGGACAGACGCCACACTAGATGATTTGAAAATCACCCTTTATCAGGTATATGGTATCATGAAAAAACACCTCAAAACCCGATCTCATCCCCACTGTGCTATTAAAAAAAATGGTCCTCTGAGGTTCTTCAGTTCTCTCCAAACTTTGCAACAAATGCCTTAACGAATCTTGTTCTCCTGACTGCTGGAAAACTGCTTCTGTGGTACAAGTTTTCAAGAATTCTGGTGAAAGAACTGACCAATTAAATTATTGCCTCATTAGCCTTCTTCCACTTTTTGCCAAAATATTTTAGGCCTTAAGTAATCAAGCCCTAGTCCAACACCTAACAGCTGCTAAACTCCTGACCGACAAACAATATGGATTCAGACAAGCCCGTTCAACAGCAGATATCTTAACTGTAGTCTCTGAACGTATATACCGTTCACTGGACAAAACAGGGGAGGATAGAGGGGTAGCCCTCAATATATCTAAGGCTTTTGACAGGGTATGGCACGATTGTCTTCTACGGTATCACTGGAAGAATACATAATGTAATTAAATCCTTTAAGTAAAAGAAAAATCCAGGTTGTCATTAATCGTTGTACATCTAAACAATATATAAATGTGGGAGTACCTCAAGGATCTATCCTTGGATCTTCATTATTCTTGATATTCATAAATAACCTCTCTGATAAAATAATTTCAGAAATGGGTATATTTGCTGATGACACCACTCTCTATAACAGGCACGGGGGGAAACAAATGAACACATATCTAAGGAAATGGCAGAAACACTAGAGGATGACTTCCAATCTGTAGTGAAATGGGGACGAAAATGGATGTTCATATTCAATGCTGCCAAGACTAAGCTTGTTTCCTTCAATAACCACAAGAAACCTTCTCTACCACCAATAGCAATGGTCAAGAAGACATTACCCAAAAGTACTTCCTTTAAACTCCTCAGTCTAACATTTACAGGGAACATGAACTGGAACATATACATTGAGAGCATTGCCAAGACTGCTGCAAAGAAGGTGGTCTCTCTCTACCATGCTAGAAAATTACTTATGCCTGAAAGTATCCTGTACCTCTATAAGGCCACCATTCGCCCATGTATGGACTGCAAGCTTTCCCAACTGTACTGACCTACAGAAATGTAATGTGAATAAACATCTTGCTACTCATCTCTCTTTATAATACCTTTTGGATCAAGTAAAGATTAGATATCCCATAGCAGATGACAAAAATAGGCGAACAATTCAAAGGGCACGGGTTGTTCGACCTTGACATTGCCGTTAGTTGTTTCTAAACTTAGTGTTTCTGCCATAAAAAGTTTGGTTATAATAATTTTATTGCATTTTTTTTTTAATTATGTATTTTTTTATTGACATCATCTGAAATTCTCAGTTATAACCTTGGTTTATTTATTTATTTGGTATTATTTTAGGACCTGCCCCAGCGTAGTATAAACACCCCAACCACTCTATGTTAAGAATGGCTTTCGAAATAAACACCTCCCAACCTCCCCATGTTAAGAACGGCTTTTGATGTTAGGAGTGTTTATTCACCAAAGCCGTTCTTAACATAGGGAGGGTGGAGTGTTTATAATATGCTGGGGCACATCGTAAAAATTTACCATTTATATTATTATTATTATTCATAGTTTTATTAAAAGCTCTATAAATATATAAAAATAACGCACTTAGAAAGACACCCATTTATTTAAATATATTTTGTTTAAATACGTTCGTTTTATTACTTACATTAAAAAGTTTTGCGTAAATAGAAAAAGTTGTTTTTTTCATCCTTAAAAGTTTTGTGAATATTTAATATTAAAGAAAATGTTTTGTAAATATTTATTTTTTCTTTTAAATCTTTAAAAGTTTTGTAAATATATTTTCAAAAAATCTTGCTCGCGAACATTCGAATATGTCTGCTATTTGACGTGTTTACAAGTTTAGAAACAACTAACGGCAATATCAAGGGCGAACAACCAGTGCCCCTTGAATTGTTCACTTATTTTTGTCGTCTGCTACGGGATATCTAATCTTTACTTGATCCCATCTCTCTTCATAATACACCTGCAACTTATGTCTCTGATAGTAGCCCCCCACTTCAAAGTGGCACTGTGCCTTGTTTGGGGTGAAAATTGAATTAAAAAAATTTTGTAAATTTGTTTTAATTGTTGAAAATTGAAATAATTGAGCAGGAACACAGAACATTAAAGATTGTAATCATTGCCAGATTTTATGTTTTCTGTTCTTTCCATATAATTCTTTATATCAAAATAACAACTAATGATGCAGTAACGAGTGATTATACACAAGTGATTTGAATATTAATTGATGCATAGAAAGACAAGGACATCAAAATAACAGGTAAGGTAAAAATGTGAAAGCATTTGATGGAAAACGAACAAAATTAGAAAAGCTGCATCCTGTTTCCAAGTATATAACATTATAATAATTTTTTTTTTTTGCATGGGGGTCAGCACTTATCAAGGCCCAGAGGCCAATCAGGGATAAGGGTTATTGTGTGTACATTAATCAATGAGATATTATTTTAGTAATCATTAGTATTGGAGATTTGATAGAGTGTCTTACTTAAGGGGGCGGTTTGTCAGGAATTTGTTTATGTTGGATTTGAAGACATCCAAGTTGTAGTCAGGTGGGAAACAGGCGAACAGAAGAGAGTTCCACAATCGTGCACTTCTGAGAAAGAAGCTCTGCTCATGGAATCTACGTTTGGATTTAGGCACAGATAAAGAGTGGGGAAAATTATTGACAGTAGTTTCAGCCAGATGGGTGTTTCTCGTGAAAGATTAGCAAGGGGGGATGAGAGATTGGAGCTCAGATGAGCACTTGCCATGGAAATAACAATAAAACCTGAGAGAGGCTGCAGGGAAGAGAAAAGGGCATCCCTCACTAAACCATGAAGTCTATTTTGTACTCTGTCAAGGCAGGATAAGCTGTTTTTAGCAGCTCCTGCCCAGATGTGGCAGCAGTACTCCATCCTTGGACGTACTTGGCTTTTATACAGATAGAGAATTGCATCAGTAGTGAGATATCTTTGGAACGGTAGAAGGATCCCATTTTCCCAGCGTCCCTGGCAACTGATTTGATGTACGTGTTCCATTTCAGATCAGGAGTAAAGGTCAAACCCAGGAGCTTGTCAAAACATGGAGCCTCCCCAAGATGAGATCCATCCATTTCAATTGATGCCAGATGGGGATCAGAGCGTTGATGATGTAAAGATAGAAGCTTGGTTTTGGATGCATTAAAAGTGACCAGCCACCTCTTTCCCCATTGTACCATGCATTCAAGATCAGAGGAGAGAGAATTTTAGAGAACTTTGTCATTTATGGCGTTTGATGTGTTGCCATAGATGGTCGTGTCATCAGTATAGATGTCAAAAATGATTTAAGTATGTGTTTTGGGAGATCATTGATGTAGATCAGGAAGAGAGTTGGGCCCAGGATGGACCACTGAGGGACTCCAGCATTAACACTGTGGGCCTCTGATTTCTGCCCATCAACCACTACTCTTATGAACCTATCAGAGAGAAATGATTTAATGATTGAGAAAACATTTCAAGTAATACCATAGCTGAAAATCTTATGAAGTAGGCCCTTATACCATACCTTATTGAAGGCCTTCGATATGTCAAGAGCAATTGCCCTTGAAAGGAAACCTTTGTCAAGAGATTCATTAATCCTATGTGATATAACCGTTAGCACATCTGCTGTAGATCTTGCAGAGCAGAAACCATATTGTGTGTCACTAAAAAGGTTGTTTCTGTGGAGGTGGTTGACTACTTCTTTATTTAATATGGATTCCAACAACTTACTCATGACAAATAGGAGACTTATTGGTCTGTACTGAGAAGGAGGTGACTTTTCACCTAAATTCTTAAATACAGGGCATACTGATGAGGTTTTCCAGGGTGTTGGAAAGCACTTCTCCTTAAGGCAACACTTAAACAGTTTTGTAAGTATGGGGGCAAGTTCTGGTTGCAGCTTTTTCAGCACTATAACTGGAATGCCATCAGGGCCAGTTGCTTTACTGGAATCAAGGTTCTTGATTAGCTTGGCGACCTCACGCACAGATATTTCTATGTTGCATAGCGTACTGTCTGTTATAGGAGGAAATACAGGGAATTGATGGTCATTGTCACATAGGGTAGAATTAGCTGCAAAGTTCTTGGCAAATAGTCTGGCCTTGTCTGATGCTGACGAGATGATCCATTGATGATAGTTGGGATAGCATGCATGCTTCTGTTCAAGATCCTGTTTGCTATTTGCCAGAATTGGTGGGAACCAAACCACTGCTCAGCTACTTTGGATTTAACAGACTGAGCATATAGCTCTCTTGCATGTTTTATTACTCTTTTACAATGGTTGCTGGCAGTCCTGAAAGCAGCTTTAGTCTCAATACATCTATTACGTTGGTAGCTATAGCAAAAGTGATTTCTGTGCGATGGCAGCAGCACATTCTGGAGAGAACCATGGCTGGCTGTTAGGTTTTTGTTGGAACTTTTTGGATGGTATGAATCGGTCTATGCCTACAATTAACCATTCGGTCAGGTCTGATACTATAGAGGACACATCCTTTTTAAACATGGAATGAAGAGGTAAGTCAGATAGGAATGTACGGAAGCTATCCCAGTCAGCCATAGAGTATCGGTATACAGTACGGTGAAGCGGTACGTCTGAAGACTTATTACATTTCATTTTTATCTTAACTGATACGACGGAGTGGTCAGAGGATCCCAGAGGAGATAGAACGGAACATGAACACAGTTCAGGGGAAGTTGTGAGGAAAAGGTCTAGAAGGCTTGCATATTGACCGGGTGTATCGGGCACACGGGTGGGTTCGTGAACAATCTGAATGAGGTCATAGGCAATGGCAAAATCATGACAAAACCTCCCCTCATCGTCGGTTTTATTTGAGTGGGTCAGCCATTCCACATTATGGACAATGAAGTCACCACAAATGTGAATGTTAGCCAAAGGATGAGCAGACAGGATGTGGTAATTTTCTCAGATATGCTCTTAAAGATAGTAACCCCACTGTTGTGGGGACGATAGAGGGCAAATATAAATGCAGTGGTGTAAGCTAGGTTAACCCGGAAGCACATATATGGTAAATTAGGGTCTTCTCTGGAGATATCCCTACCACATGGAAAGCCATCTTTGATGTAGGCACATATTCCATGCCCATGGCGATCTTGGGGATCAGATTTAGATGTTAAGTTGGAGTATCCTTTAATTATGAATTCGTCTGCAGAAGTGGTTGGCCCTATGCCAGTTTCACTCAGAAAGAATATGTCCAGTTTCGTCTCCTGTAATTGTGTTTCAACCTCTGGAAGGTTGGAACGTAGACCCCTAATGTTGGAGAAGGAGACCTAATAGTATGGGTCTACGTTGGTGGATGGGGTTCTAGGTTTATTCATGTTTCTTTTTTGGAGATTTGTCATGAATGAGATTTTGGGGTTTGTGGAGCAGGTCAGTAGACTTGGTTGGAGCAGGACAGAGAGGGAAAGTAAGAGAGAAAAAGACAAGAATTTTTTTTTTTGTGGCACATGAAAAGGTAAAGTCGTAACAATTACCCACTAGTATGGCATCGAGAGGCCCTACCAGAAACTACTGTATGGTCCAGAATCCATTCACCAAATGACAATACAGCAGCCCCAGTACTTTGCACCTACTGATAGGACAGCCTCCTTAGTGGTTAATCCAAGGTTCGGGTCCCTGACTACCAGGCGGGTAACGTCAGCCCAGATGAAACGTTTACCTCCAGCACCCTTACTAGTTACATGACCACAAGGATAGACATAGAAACAGAAATTTTCTGACATCTCAGGCTACTCTTTACAAAGTACTACCGACCTAGAAAACAGATTTTTCTTCACCCTTTGTCAGAAAAATCATTCATTGGAAATGAGGACTGAAGGACAAAAAAGGAGAAGCAAGAGTTACTGAAGCTGCCGATAACACATCCGCATGCATTATCTACTCTCCATTGAAAAAAATAAAATAAAATAAACCTGGATGTCTTCAAGCCCAACATAAACAAATTCCTGATGAATCGCCCCCTTTAAGTAAGACACTTTATCAAATCCCAACACTAACGTACTGTACACGAGTGGCTTCCGTGCCTTGATAAGTGGTGACTACCTTGTAAAAAAAAAAATTCATTCCGTTCAAAAAAAGGGAAAATCTCCACCTCCAAGGGCAGGTCACTCTCGAAGAAAAGAAAATTGACCAATCAGATTAAAGGATGACTTTATGAAGGAGAGACGCGGACATTTTTTTTTTTTTTCAATTTAAATAAAATGAACAACTTCGATATTTTGTTCTACACTTACTATAGTTAGTTTTTTTTTTTAACAAAAAATACTATTTAGCAAAAAATAATTCGTTTGGGATTAGTGCCCATCCTCAAATAATTCTCTGGAATTTGTAATGCTAAAATTGGATTCTACCTATATGGGCACCCGTTACAAAAAAAAAAAAAAAAAAAAAAACTGGACAAGGTTGTGAGGGATTGTTGTCGATTGGATTAAATTATACCCTAACTGTTCTTCAATAGCTCCAGAAGAGATTAAATGGAGAAGAGAAGAAATTAAAAAAAAAAAAAAAAAAAAAAGAGTGCTGGTAATTTATTAAGGGGGGAAATTGAGTTGAACGCCTCTTATAAAATTGTATAAAGTTGTTTTTTTTTTTCTTTTCCACTGTGAGCTAAACGAGTGAATCAATGAATCATTTAAGTTTTGTAAAAAAACGCGATGCTTTAAACCGTTGAATTAAAGTTTGTTAGCGCTTAGGAACAAAAAAGAGAGAACAAATCCCGCTTAGCAGGGACAGGGGTTGGTATGTGTGTGTGTGACTGTGTGGGTGCGCGCGCTTCGGCCGGCTATCTGATGTTGGTAGGATATAGGAGTGGCATGGGGAGGAGGTCTGTTGTTGTGAATTCAATTCTTACCCCCCTCCCCCCCCCCCGCTGTTCACGCAATTGTGGGAAAATGAATTTTCAATAAGGGTGAATAACTCTGAGCGTCTCTTATTACAAAATTACAAAATGAATTGCAATTTGGAAATTGAATGTTAATGTTGGCGAGTAAATTGAATTTTTTTTTTTTATTTATTTTTTTCAGTTGGAAGAATTTCCTTTGTGAAGCATTGGAAATTATTTTTGTTCAGAGTAGAGTATTGTTGTTCGATGTGAAAAACAAAAGAGACGTTTTTCCTAGGAAAACCTGAATGAGAGCAAAATATTAGCGCGGAGAGTAATTATGAATAATATGTCAGCTTGGGAGTAAAACTACGCATTTTTAGCATTTGATTTTTTTTTTTTTTTATTTTAGTTAAAAGGAGGACTTAATCATTACGTAAGTCGAGTCGTGTTAAGTTCCTTAGCAAGACGTTGAGTTGAAAAATTAATGACCAATGTGGACAGGGAGGTTAGTGCCCAAAATTTATTTCTTTAGTGTTTTTGTTTCCTACGGACTGAGTTTCAGGGTGGACGTGGGAGTAGGACGCATGTCGCTGTTGTTATATGTGTAGACATGCATATAATATGGACAACAAACACGGATGCTAGGGATTCATATTGTAGTTTATTCTCCATAATGGCTATCTTACAGACACCCCACACCAAGGTGAGTTATGCCGGCCAAGGGAGGTAAGTAGGGGAAGTGTACCTCTACTAGGAGAGTTACACCTAAGGGGGGGTATTGTTTATGCACGTAACATCTCCCTCCTTACAGGGGAAGAGAGAAAGTGTGTCCTTTTCAAAATTCAGGTAGATCATTCACAATATCTGACAGGCTTTCTTATGACTCTGCCCGATCTTGTCTGTATCGGTGATATTGTTCTCTCGTTTGGGTCTTGTTGATCTGCTGGTGTTTCCATCTCATTTTGTCTATTTGTTGCATTGTCTGGGCTGAGTCTTTCTATCTCAGAGTGGTTGTAGATGGTGCCTCTTGGTTGGTGTATGGGGAAAGAGTGTTTTGGTTGTATTGTTTGGCATATGAAACGACGGTTGTGGCGGTATCGTTGTCCGCTTGCATTTTCAACTTCGTACGACCGACCAGTCAACCTTTTTCTTACCGTGGATTCCTCCCACTCTCTTGCGTGAGGTCTTAGAGGCTGGATCCAGACATTGCTGCCCACATGAAGTTGGCTCAGTTCTCTGCCTTTGCCCTGCCGCCTCAGCTTCTTATCTTCTTTCTTTTGTGCCTCATAATGTGAGTAAGTGTAGCTGGGCCTCAGTAGGGCCTCGGTGGTTGGTACTGTTGCCTTTGTCCGTCGGCCTAGCAGTCTCTGTGCTGGACTAGTATTGAGACCTTCAGTGGGTATATTTCGCATGTTCAGTAGCCCAAGTAATAGGTCCTCTCCCGAAGCTTTGCACTTTCGCATTAGACGCTTCATAATTTTCACAGCTGCCTCAGCAGCACCATTTGCTTGATTGTTCCCAGGGGATATTGTTTCGTGAGTAAACGCCCAATCTTTTACGAACTTCTGAAACATGCTAGATGAGAATTGGGGTCCATTATCAGAAATGAGGATGTCTGGTATACCATATCTAGCAAAATGGCCTCTAAGACGACTGATCACTGCATCTGACGTTGAGCCATTCAACTTGTCCACCTCAAAAAAACTGCTATGCTGGTCTACCGTGACCAAATATTCATTTCCACCCCATGAGAAAATGTCGGTAGCAACTCGTTGCCAGGGTCTCTTTGGTACTTCTGTGATTATGAGGGGCTCCGCTGGTTGACAGTCTGCATATGTTGCACATGTGGCACAGGCTTGGACATATTGGCGTATTTCAGCGGACATACCTGGCCAAAACAATAGCTCTCTCGCTCTTCTGAGACAAGAGTTTATGCCTAGGTGGCCCACATGACATTTTTGTTTCATTTCCACACTCATAGATTGAGGTACGACTATTCTTTGTCCTCTTAGTATTAGTCCATCTTGTGCTGTCAACTCGTCCCTGTAGTCAAAAAAAGGTTTTACTGAGTCGGGCAACAGTTTTTTGTCACTGGGCCAGCCTGTCGCAATAACCTCGGCTAATATCTTCATGATAGGATCCTCCAGTGTCTTGAATCTGATCTCAGAAAGTCTGCGGTCTTTGATGGGATGCATCGTCAAATTATTTACAGTCATGAGCTCTTCTGATTTTGGTTTGTCTATGGGCACACGTGAGAGAGTGTCTGCTAATGGGATTTCTTTCCCTGGCTTGTATCTGATAGAGAAATCATACTGTTGCGCCCGTATTATTGTTGTTATTTAGTGAATCATTTGGACGGCTGAGTCACTGACCGAGAAATTTCTTCCTGTCGTTGCAGGGATGAAGGAGATCATGGGGATGTTCCTGTTGGGACTGATATGGACGTCCACGTCCACCACACTGATAGTGAGAACGGGTGCCATCTTCAAAAAACCATTGAGGTGATGATAACACAATCAACTCAGTGACATTAGTGAATGATCTTCGAGTTTATAGAAAACTAATTAACACACATCGAGAAGGAATCGATCAATTTGACGAGAGGGCAGCTGGTTGGCATGAATTTAGGAAAACTCGTCCCGGGAAAACTCGTCTCGGGAAAACTCGTCTCGGGAAAACTCGTCTCCGGAAAACTCGTCTCGGGAAAACTCGTCCCCTTTCGCTAGGTAGGAAAACTGGTCCCTTATTGAATAAATATCGATTGAAAACACATTTTATGATCGTTCTTGAAGGAGATATTGCTTTTTAAAATAGACTATAGCCTCTCCCCATAATATTTTAAAAAAAATATTTTTATTTGTTTAATGTTTTTTTTTTTTTTTCTACCTAACTGGCTAAGTTCTTAGTGGTTTCACTTATTTTAAAGCGTTTATTATGTTCATACAAAGTTAATTACAATTTTTTTGGTTCTTATTTTAACGATGTTTTTTGGAGTCATAAAAACAATAATAAAAAACAAAACAAAAAAATTAAAAACTGGGAGCGTTACTTTTTTGTTTTGGTTTTTTAATTATGATAGTTTTTTGTTGTTATGTTTTCGTTTTCTCTCATATGCGTTATTTAAAATTATCCACATTTATTGTCGTCCTGTAAAAGTTTGCAAAAATTAACTAATAAATTAAAAGCGAAATATTTTTTTGGCGCGAGAGATGCCATGTTATTGTTAACTCATTTTTAATTTTTTAAATTTTTACTTCAAAATTCTAAAATCAATCATTCAGAGAAAAAGTAATCACTAAATAAATTTATTAATAAATTTTATTGAAAACTCCGCTATCGTTTATCAAGAATCTTTTTAATTTCATTTTTTGTTGGTTGTTTTTCGGAGGGAGATATAGTTTTAACCCCCCCCCCCTCTCTAAATTATATTTTAAAAAATATTAAAATTTGGGTTTGTATTGCTGTACACATAGATTCGAAAAAGTAGTTAAAAAACAAATATATAACAAATAAATGTTATCAAAGGCAAGATAAGTTACTTTTCTACCAAACTGGATATAATTCTCGTGTTTTTATTCAATTTAACATGTTTATTCAGCTCGAAAAACATGCAGTGTTTACCGATGTATTGGAAAATTCAAAATGGCGGCCGACTCTCTCTTAAACACGGTAAGTTCGGGAAAAGGTGTTATAAATAATAAACTAGACAAAATCCTGTTAGAAATTCGCTCAATATATATTACCGTGACATATGTTGACATATATTCGGTGTTTTTTTAATAGTATTTTGTCTAGTTTATTATTTATAACACCTTTTCCCGAACTTACCGCGTTTAAGAGAGAGTCGGCCGCCATTTTGAATTGTCCAATACATCGGTAAACACTGTATGTTTTTCGAGCTGAATAAACATGTTACATTGAATAAAAACACAAAAAATATATCCAGTTTGATAGGAAAGTAACTTATCTTGCCTTTGATAACATTTATTTGTTATATATTTGTTTTTTTGACAACATTTTCGAATCTATGTGTACAGTAATACAACCCTAAAATTTATTATTTTCTTTTTAAAACCAAATCTCCCTCAGTAATTTCTTTAATTTTCTATTTTTTAGCGATTATCAAGACTCTTAAGATGTGATATACCGGACATTATTTCTCGTTCTCACGTAACACTCGACATGTTTTTTTGTTTGTTTTCTGTGTTTTTTTTTTATTTACCGAATAAACGATTCCAAATAAATTAAACAACACACAACATAGTCGGCGAAGTAGAAAACTCGATTTTACCCTTTTATAACAACAGTAAATAAGTAAATTCTTTTTATATTAGTATAAAAAATATGCGGTCTCGTTTATGAACATAATAAACGCTTTAAAATAAGTGAACCACTAAGAACTTAGCCAGTTAGGTAGAAAACGGACACTTAGAAAATCGATTTTATTTTAAAAAAAAACAAAAAAACATTAAACAAGTAAAATATTTCTTTTTAAATATTATTGGGGGGGGGGGGGGCTATAGTCTATTTAAAAAAAAAACAATATCTCCTTCAAGAACGATCATAAAATGTGTTTTCAATCGATATTTATTCAATAAGGGACCAGTTTTCCTACCTAGCGAAAGGGGACGAGTTTTCCCGAGACGAGTTTTCCGGAGACGAGTTTTCCCGAGACGAGTTTTCCCGGGACGAGTTTTCCGGGCACCGGTTGGCATGTATGGGCATGTAGAACAATATAGCCGGATATTAAATCCCTTGGAGGATGAGTTGCACATCTTAAGGTGCTACTGGGCTGACCCAAAGGGTCACTATCAGAGATTTAGGAACCTGGAGCCGAAGCCTAAAAGAGCAGTTATTCTTATAATAAGCAAAGCCTTGGAGACGTTATTCAGGGTGGTCAGTGAGGAACACCTTGGATTAGTAAGATCATGAATAGAGGAATTAGAAAATGGAAAGAAGACATTGGTACAACTTACCAAAGAGGGTTTATGAATATAAAATATTACTAGAGTAGAGATGCAAGGGAAGTTTTATATGCGAAAATTTGGAATGTGTCTAGTCAAATCGAAACCGTTAACATAAATTCCTCACTTCAGTTTACATTTTGGAGACGGACGTGTTTTTGTTGAGATAAGTGATTTCAATTTTAATCATACTTTATATTTTTAGATTCAAATATTAATAACTCTATTTTATTTCAGTATTTAATTTATGTATTTCTGTTTTATTAAATGCTAGCTTTTTTTATCGTCCATAAATGTTTATTTAGCTACCAAGTTGATTGCAAAAATAGATTACGAAATTGTACTCATTTTTAGTTCGTGAGAGAGGAATCTATCACCATACTTTCCCTTAAACACGTCTGTTGGACTTTTATTAAGTAGAATACTTAATGTTTTCTTTTTGTTTTTTTTAATGGAGACTAAAAAACGCATTGTGGATGCGTTATCGGCAGCTCCTGTTACTCTCGCTTCTTCTATTTTGTCCCTCAGTCCTCATTTTTTAATGAGTGATTTTTCTGACAAAGGAAGAAGAAAAAGCTGTTTTCTAGGTTGGCAGTATTTTGCGCGAACAGTTGGCAGAGATGGCGGAAATTTTCTGTTTCTATGTCTATCCTTGTAGCCATGTCACTAGTAAGAGTGCTGGAGGTAAACGTTTTGTCTGGGCTAACGTTATCCGCCTGATAGTCAGGGACCCGAACCTTGGATTAACCACTAAGGAGGCTGTCCTATCAGCAGGTGCAAAGTACTGGGGCTGCTGTATTGCCATTTGGTGAATGGATTCTGGACCATGCAGTAGCTTCTGGTGGGGTCTCTCGATGCCATACTAGTGGGTAATTGTTACGGCTTTACCTTATCATTAGCTACAAATAAAAAAAAATAAAAAAAAATTCTTCGTTTCTTTTTCTCTCTTAGAGCAGGACAGAGAGGGGAAACTAAGTAAATCTGACGACCTAGTCCACAAATTCCAAAATTTCATCATGACAAGTTTCAAGAAAAAATACACGATTAAACCCGGTTCTCCAACTTCCAACGTAGGCCCCTACTACCATGTCTCCTTCTCCAACATCAGGGGTCTACGTTCTAACCTTCCAGAGGTTGAAACCCAATTACAGGAGACTAAACCAGACCTTTTATTTTTTAAGTGAAACTGGCATTGGACAGGCTATTTCCCTAGAAGAGTTCGCAATTAAAGGATACTCTAACTTAACTTCTAAATCTGACCCCCAAGATCGCCATGGACATGGAATATGTGCCTATATTAGGGATAGCTTTCCATGTGGTAGGGACATCTCCAGGGAAGATCCTAACTTACCCTATATGTGCTTCCGGGTTGCTTTAGCTCACACTACTGCATTTATATTTACTTTCTATCGCCCCCATAACAGCGGAGTTACTATCATTCAAAGCATATCTGAGAAAATTGACCAAGTCCTATCTGCTTATCTTTCAGCTAACATTCACGTATGTGGTGACTTCAATGTTCACAACGTCGAATGGTTGACCCACTCAAACAAGACCGATGATGAGGGGAGGTTCTGTCATGATTTCTCCATTGCCTATGACCTCACTCAGATTGTTCACGAACCCACCCGTGTGCCCGATAATGACGGCCAGTATGCGAGCCTACTAGACCTTTTTCTCACAACTTGCCCTGAACTATGTTCAGTTTCTGTTCTGTCGCCTCTTGGATCTTCCGACCACTCTGTTGTATCAATTAAGATAAAAATGAAATGTAATAAGTCCCCATACGTACCTCTCCATCGTACAGTATATTGATACACTAAGGCTGATTGGGATAGCTTCCGTACATTTATATCTGATCTACCTCTGCATTCCATGTTTAAAAAGGATGTGTCCTCTATAGTATTAGATCTGACGGAATGGTTAATTGTAGGTATTGACCGTTTCATACCCTCGAAAAAGTTTCAGCAAAAACCTAACAGCCAGCTATGGTTCTCTCCAGAATGTGCTGCTGCCATTGCGCACAGAAATCACTTTTTCCACTGTTTCCAACGTAATAGATGTATGGAAACTAAAGCCGCTTTCAGGACTGCCAGCAACCATTGTAAGAAAGTAATAAAGAATGCAAGAGAGTTGTATGCTCAATCTGTTAAGTCCAAAGTAGCTGAGCAGCGGCTTGGTTCCCACCAGTTTTGGCAAATAGCAAACAGAATCCTGAACAGAAGCGTGTGCTCCATCCCAACTATTATCAATGGACCTGAGGTAATCTCGTCAGCATCAGACAAAGCCAAACTCTTTGTCAAGAACTTCGCAGCTAATTCTACCCTTTGCGATCAAGGCCACCAACCCCCAATATTTCCTCCTGTATCAGAAAACATGCTATGTGATATACGTATATCTGTACGTGATGTTGCCAAGCTAATCAAAAACCTTGATTCCAGTAAAGCAACTGGCCCTGACGGTATTCCAATTATAGTACTCAAAAAACTTCAACCTAAACTAGCGCCCATACTTACAAAACTGTTTAAACGTTGTCTTAAGGAGAATAGTTTCCCATCTCCCTGGAAAATCTCATCAGTATGCCCTGTATTTAAGAATTCAGGGGATCGCTCATCACCCTCTCAGTACAGGCCATTAAGTCTCCTGTGCGTCATGAGTAAGTTGCTGGAATCTGTGTTAAATACAGAAGTAATCAACCATCTCAACAAAAATAACCTTCTTAGTGACACTCAATATGGTTTCCGTTCTGCAGATCTACAGCAAATGTGCTTACAGTTATATCTCATAGGATTAGAAAATCTCTCGACGGAGGCAACCTTTCTAGGGCAATTGCTCTTGACATATCTAAGGCCTTTGATAGGGTATGGCATAAAGGTTTACTTCATAAGATCTCTAGCTATGGTATTGCTGGAAATGTCTTCTTAATTATTAAATCATTTCTTTCTGATAGGTTAATAAGAGTAGTAGTTGAGGGGCAAAAATCAGAAGCTCACAGTATTAATGCCGGTGTCCCTCAGGGGTCCATCCTGGGGCCAACTCTTTTCTTGATCTATATTAATGATCTTCCAAATCACATCCTTACATCATTTGTAGACATTTATGCTGACGACACTACCATTTATGGTAGCACATCTAAGACAGTATACGACTAAGTTCTCTCCAATTTTCTCTCCTCTGATCTTGAGCACGTAGTACAATGGGGTAAGGAGTGGCTGGTTACTTTTAATGCATCTAAAACCAAGCTTCTCTCTTTACATCATCAACATTCTGATCCCCATCTGGCATCATTTGAAATGAATGGCTCTCGTCTTCAGGAGGCCTCAAGTTTTGACAAGCTTCTTGGCTTCACCAATACTCCTGATCTTAAATGGAACACGTACATCAAATCTGTTGCCAAGGCCGCTGGAAAAATGGTGGGATCTTTCTATCGATCCGGTAGATATCTCACTGCTGATGCTATTCTCTATCTATATAAGAGCCAGGTACGTCCAAGGATGGAATACTGTTGCCACATCTGGGCAGGAGCTGCTAGAAAGGACTTGGCCTGCCTTGATAGAGTTCAAAATAGACTTCATAGCCTCGTAGATGTCATTTTCTCTTCCTTGCAACCTCTATCTCACAGAAGAGATGTTGCGAGTTTGTCTCTGATATATCGTTATTTTCATGGAAAGTGTTTGACTGAGCTTCAATCTATGGTCCCCCCTTGCCAAACTTTCACAAGAAACACTCGTCTAGCTGTAAACACTATCAATAATTCCCCCCACTCTTTATCTGTGCCTAAATCTAAACGTAGATTCCATGAACAAAGCTTCTTTCGTGCAGCCTGTGGAATTGTCTTCCGTTTTCCTGCTTTCCGGCTGACTACAATATGGTTGTCCTCAAGTCTAACGTAAATAAATTCTTGATGAGCCGTTCCATATAAGTTATCAAATTTACCAAATTTTCATTACTAATGATTACTATATTGTCCAATTTCTACTGTACACTCTTTAACCCTTATCCTTGAGTGGCCTCTTGGCCTTGATAATGTGGTGATGCCTATGTAAAAAAACAAAACAAATAAAAACGAATTTTTAAGGGGAGAAGCTTTCCTACAGAGCTACTAATTCATATGTTATGCCAGTTACAGCGAACCAAGCAGTCGCTAGTCAAATGGCCCAATCATATAAGGGCACAATTGGATGAACTAGCGTTGGGGCATTTGTCCCCCAGTATAATAAGCCCGGATCAGCTGTGAAAGGTTCTAGAGGATATAAGACAAAAGTTACTGTTGCGTCTACACCTCCAGGTGAGCCTAGATGAAGGGTTATGGGAATATTATAACACCCTCAGGTGTAGTGCGCAGCTAGAAGCTGGAAGAATATTGGTGTTCATATCTGTGCTACTTTGGGATCGGGTTTCGATCCTGGCTTGACGTAGTTGCTTGTCTAGCTGCACTGATGAGCTGTTAAACTGCGAAACAGTACTTTATGTGGATGACTATATATATATATATATATATATATATATATATATATATATATACACAGGGGTGGGATATATGGGAATGTCGTGCACTTCATAATATTAGTGATGGAGGTGTTGGAGGAATTGGTGAGGTAAATTTAACGAAATGGAACAACAGACATATGACACCGGATAATTGTATGGTGGATTAAATGGGACTAAAATTAAATTTGAGATATAAGTTAATCTGGGAGGAGAAGGGAGAGGATAAACCAGTAAAAGATAGGATGGGATAGGGTAGAGGAAGACTGAGGTAAGGGGGGGTTGTTTGCAGATGTTACAGTAATTAGTTATTTAGGACAAATTGTTGTACTTAGTGGAGAATTTAGTAGATTTTTCAGAATAGTATGAGAAAGTGGCAGCCGTTTCTTTGTTGAATTGAGAATTGGAGTCAAAACATTAGAAATGTGAAATAAAAACTTTGCAGATAATTCACAAATTCACAAATCATCCCAAGCTTTTCAATCACTTTATATTTCTTATAGTCTTTACTTTTTAAGGATCAGGACGTAAACCCTCATTTGCTGTCATGTGTCCCAGTAATGATGGAGATGTTAGTTACACGGTCATTTTTTTTTTGCATTCAGTTGCATTCCACATTTGCGAATTTGTACAACATTTCTGAGATTTCCGTCAGTGTTTCCTCCAACTAATAGAGGATCATCTTCTTTATTGACAGACCCCTCAAGACAGTGAAGGAACTTCTGGAAACTCAAGCTTTTCATTTTTAAAAAAGTTTTTATTATTATTACATTTTCACCCCAAACAAGGCACATTGCCACTCTGGGGTAGGGGGCTATTATCAGGGTCAGCAACTACTGGAATTGAAAGAGAAAATAAGAAAAAATAAACATGTAAATTAAAAAAATGAGCAAATGAAGACCCGAAATGATTTAAAATGATCCGAATTTTATTAAAAGAAATTAAAATGTTATTGTTGTTTTTATTTTCGAAAACTCGGGTTTAAAAAACCGTTCAGGTAACATATAAAAACAAAAACCAGAAAACAATAATTCTTACTTGAAAGGCTGAAAGGGAAAGAACATACAAAAACAGAAACAGTTCTTTTGAAACTTCGTCTCAAGTTCAGTTTCTTTTAACAAAAGCGATTTTTTCAGGAAGAAAAACGTGCAAGGCTCTTTTTATTTATTTATTTTTTTCCCCCAAAACTAATGAAACCTTCAAAAGGTTTTTTAAAAGGATAGCTCTCTCTTTTCTGAAGTATGGAGTGTCCAAAATAAAATTCTTTTTCTCAGAATTCTTCTTCTTCTTCTTCTTCTTCTTCTTCTTCTTCTTCCGCCCGAATTAAAATTCATTTTCTCAGAAAACGCCATCAGGCTTCCTCTTCATCTGAAAAAACTTTTCTTCAAAAAGGGGATGAAAAAAATAAATCAATGATAACGAGTCTCTCTGTCAACAGCTTGGAAAATGAAGAAATAAAAATGTTGACAAGCCCTATCACACTTGTTCCTTGTATTTTAGAACACCAATTTGAAACTGCTCCAATAAAGGCTCTCTACCTTTAGTGAAGTGTTCTAATGAATTTACGTTGCGGTCGAGAGCCTGGAAAAAGACTCCTGTTCGCTAGAAATCCTATCCGAAACTAATTTGAAAAAGACGCAAGAGAGGGGATTTCTGGGACTGTTTATCAGCAGCCAATCACAATCAAGAAGGGAATGTAATGATGATGGAGACTGCTAAGAAAAGGAAAGACACTAAATAATGAGAGAGAGAGAGAGGGGGTGGAGAAATGTCCGCAAGGACGTAAATGACAAAAAACAGAGAGAGAGAGAGAGAGAGAGAGAGAGAGAGAGAGAAAGAGAGAGAGAGATGCACGCACGCACACACATTCCCCAGCTGAAAAGGCTTCACAGTTAGTATGACTACTGAACAACGGGGCCAAGATGAGAAGGGAGGGGGTAACATGAATGCTACAGGCTAATAAAAAATGCTGACCTCCCACTTACCTTTGCACTGCTGAAGGTGACTACTTCGATAAAAAAAAATAAAATAAAATTCTGACACTCTTGCAGAATTTGACCTGGATCCTTGAGATTTTCCATCAACCGGCAGTCACTGGAGTGGATCAAAGTAAGAGATGCAGACGAATTTCAGAACAAATAAGCCAGAAAAATAAAAAATACAATATTTTAAAAAAATTTAAAAAACCTATTTACTGAATATATATTCATTTTTTTCAAGAAAAGTTGCATAGAAATAGAATTTATTTTTTTTATAAGAAAAGATGAATGATTTTATGAAAACCGATTATTACTTTTTTTCAAATTTCGAAATTTATTAAATTAAAAGTAGTGTCAAATTCCAAGATTAACTCTTAAACCGTGTGTTCGCTTTAAAAAAAACTCCAACTAATATTTAAATATAAACAAATTCCAATAATTATAAAAGTTTTTTTCATAGTTGATAACTTGATAGTTGATAAATATTTATAATATAAACAAATCGAACTTATTTAGGGGAGATAATAACTTCCGGTGAATGCCGATTTCTCAAAAAGTACAAAGTTTTAGAAAAAATATTTTGTGTGGTAATTTCAAATGTTATTTTTGTAACTTTCTTCACTGGTCGCCATGTTGTATGTGCGAGCGATAAACAAATCTGCGATGGAAACTGCCACTCCTCTTCTTTTTTTTCGTGTGTTAAGAGGGTTAAAAATATAAACCAATCGAACTTACAAAGGGAGATAATACTTTTCGGTGAATGCCGAAAATTATCCAGTAAATAAAACGTCGTTTAATAAATCGTTATTTGTTTTAAACTAAATATTTTATCGTGTTTTATTTTTTGTTTTTGTCATTTCATTTAACTTAATATAAAAATGGATAATAAACTGAAATAATAAAATCCATTCAATAATTGATATTTTAAAATATCAATTATTGAATGGATTTTATTATTTCCTTTTCTTTAAAAACTTTATTTTTATGGATGACACAGATATGATGAATAAAGTCGCAAATTTCTCTCTTTAAATTCGATTGCTAAAAACTAAAAAGTTTTAGAAAAAAAAAAAGATTGTGTTGCAATTTCTGATGTTATTTTATAACTTTCTCCGAATCATATTTTTTCAATTCAAAAATCCGCATGAATTTCTGTTTTTTTTTTTTTTTTTATAAAAATAAAGCATTTAACATGGGGAGGTTAAGGATGGCGATTCTAAGAACCGTTCTTAACATGGGGAAGTTCAGGGTGTCCATAGTTACACGCATGCACATTATTACTAATTTCTCGGTTGTGAAAAAAAAAAAGTGAATTTGTTTCCGCTAGGTACCAGTACTGGTCGACGAGAAGTAGATTTGCTTATCGTCCTGCGAACATGGAGAGGCCAGTGAAATACAGTGTATAATACAGGTGTTTATATATCGAAAGCTATTTCCTAGCGTAAATAAATGTTATTTCATCTTAATACAGTAGTTTCGAGATCTTTGTCAGGTGTCGTTATTTTCCAGAAATATTTCTATATTTTTATTTTATTTGTGTGAGGATCTGCGTTTGCCTTCTATTAATCGACGATCTGGTTAAATTTACTTTTAACGGTCCTGCAGATACTCTACTACTTTTGACTTTAAGAGATTCCTGCAACCTGTAACGTCGGTCCTAAAAATACATAGATCCTATTATGAATGGATGAACACGGCATGTGTGTCAGAAATTTCGTGAAAATAGTGAATAACTCCACCCCATCTTTCCAAGCTTATAACTCCTCGAAAAATGCAATTCACGCCCTAATTTTTTTTCAATTAAAGGAGCAAGGACCAAGGTTTCATTAAAAAAAAAAAAAAAAAAAAACGTGTTTTTTTTTTAAAAAGGTTTTTAACTTCGGACTTTACAGGTAAATTTCTAAAAAACAGTACATTTTTTTGGTTTTAAATTTGAATATATTATGTATTGACCTTTTCTCTTCAATTTGTGAGTAAATAATTATTTACTTTTCGGTGTCTAAATTAATTATTATTAGACATTTCAAAATGGGAGGCGTGAATTATTCGACCCCCTGTCTTTCCAAGCTTATAACTCCTCGAAAAATGTAATTCAAGCCCTAATTTTATTTTCAATTAAAGGAGCAAGGACCAAGGTTCCATTAAAAAAAAAAAAGAAAAAACAAATAACGTGGTTTAAAAAAAAAGGTTTTAAACTTCAAACTTTACAGGTAAAATTCTAAAACAACACTATGTTTTTTTGTTTTTTTTTAAATTTGAATATATTATTTATTGACCTTTTCTCTTCAATTTGTGAGTAAATTAATTATTTACTTTTCGGTGACTAAATTAATTAGTTACTTTTTAATAGACACTTAAAAATGGGGGGGGCGTGAATAAAAAAAAAAACGTTTGTCTAAAATATTATATTCGATTTATTGGAAAGAACATAAAATTTCACATTGACCCTGAAAATATCGTAAAAAAAGAATCAATAGAAAAATTTTGATAGATTTTTAAAGTTTAAAAATTGAAAAATATTGAGTTCGGAAAATTCATTACTGTTTAAAAAAAAAAAATTTCTATTACTTTTAAAACAAGTGTAATGGTTTATTTTGGAAGTATAATCCATAAAGAAAATAAATAACCCACTTTTAACAGAGAAATTACGAGATTTTTATATTGTATTCGCAGTTTCGTGTTAGGGGTGTAAAAAATTCCTACAAAAATTCTGATACTGCTACATAGGTGTGTCAGAAATTTCATGAAAATAGTGAATAATTCCACCCCATCTTTCCAAGCTTATAACTCCTCGAAAAATGCAATTCAAGCCCTATTTTTTTTTTCAATTAAAGGAGCAAGGACCAAGGTTTCATTAAAAAAAAAAACAAAAAAAAAAACGTGTTTTTTTTTAAAAAAGGTTTTAAACTTCGGACTTTACAGGTAAATTTCTAAAAAACAGTACATTTTTTTGTTTTAAATTTGAATATATTATTTATTGACCTTTTCTCTTCAATTTGTGAGTAAATAATTATTTACTTTTCGGTGTCTAAATTAATTATTATTAGACATTTCAAAATGGGAGGCGTGAATTATTCGACCCCCTGTCTTTCCAAGCTTATAACTCCTCGAAAAATGTAATTCAAGCCCTAATTTCTTTTTCAATTAAAGGAGCAAGGACCAAGATTCCATTAAAAAAAAAAGAAAAAACAAATAACGTGGTTTAAAAAAAAAGGTTTTAAACTTCAAACTTTACAGGTAAAATTCTAAAAAAAACACTATGTGTTTTTTTTTTTTTAAATTTGAATATATTATTTATTGACCTTTTCTCTTCAATTTGTGAGTAAATTAATTATTTACTTTTCGGTGACTAAATTAATTATTTACTTTTTAATAGACACTTAAAAAGGGGGGGCGTGAATTAAAAAAAACGTTTGTCTAAAATATTATATTCGATTTATTGGAAAGAACATAAAATTTCACATTGACCCTGAAAATATCGTAAAAATAGAATCAATAGAAAAATTTTGATAGATTTTTAAAGTTTAAAAATTGAAAAATATTGAGTTCGGAAAATTCATTACTGTTTAAAAAAAAATAAAATATTTCTATTACTTTTAAAACAACTGTAATAGTTTATTTTGGAAGTATAATCCATAAAGAAAATAAATAACCCACTTTTAACAGAGAAATTATGAGATTTTTATATTTTATTCGCAGTTTCGTGTTAGGGGTGTCAAAAATTCCTACAAAAATTCTAATGACTCCACAGTAGGTTCTTACAAATTGCGTCAGTCCTATAGGGTCAGAATTGAAAAAAAATCGTAATACATTATTTATATACATTTAAAGTTTAAATTATTTTTAATCAATTCATAGGCGTGTAATTTTTTAAATTAATCTTTCGATCACAATAATAAAAAAATAATCGGAAATCGAAAAAAAAAATGATAAGTACTAAAAGTTTCCGCCATTAAATTGCACGTGCAACGAATTATAGAATTAATAAAAATGAAACTTGTAATCTGTTCTCTCTCATGTAAATATAAAAATGTTAAATAAAATAATACTAATTTTATCCGTGAATTTCACCAAATAGATCGGCTCTATTTCGAAATGATTTCCTTTTTTATTTTTCCTCTTCAATTTTGTTTTCTGCGAACTTGCTCTTCCGTTCGTCATCTTGAATGTTAAGTTGAGTTTGTAAAGTCAATCACATTTGAAAAATCGTTTCCTTTATAAAAGCAGATAAAGTTAATCGAAAGCAGATTATAAAACAAAAACGTAAGTATTACTACATGGCGCACGTATTTGTATTTTTTATTTATTTTTTTTTTTCATTAAACATAAAAAAGATCGGTAAATGTTACCTTACGCTATAACAGAACACCGAACACCGCCCATTCTAATTTGTTTTTTTAGGAGTATTGTCGGAATTAGCTTACCGACGAGTGGGGGGGGGGGGAGAAAAGCCTTTTGAAGTCTTGCAACGAAATGTCAACGTTGCTTACAAGCAGTCTTTCCTTGTAAAAGTAACAAATGAGTAACGATGGTCGAAGTGTAATTTGTCTGAGAGACAATAACAACAAGAAAACCCATAGAGCGACCATTCGTTTTATCTACCCAAAAACTCTCAGTCAACGAGATTCACATTTAACTTGTAAGGAATAGGCCCCCAGTTTCTTTGCTTAACAGACCACCCACCGGCCGTGTTGGTCACAGCTACCAGCACTCCTTTCTTCCCCACCGACCTCGACCTACCCTTGGTAAGTCAATTTAAAATTCTCACAGTATTCGAGGTCGCTGACAACGAATCTTATAATCAAACCCTCCACAAATTTACCGTCTACATGGCATGAATCCTTGACCTTGGTAGTGTTTTTTTTGCATGATACGTTAGCCTGCGAACAGGCGTAGTAGTGGGGGTTTTATCATATTGCGTCAGCATCTTTAAACGGTCATTTCAAATAAAGTTTTTAAAAAAATCTGGTTTATTTATTTATTTTTTTTTGTCTTACGTAATTTTAATGCTTTTTAATAGATCTAAAAAGAAGTTTTCATGAGCCGTTTGCAAACGCATAACCACCAAACATATTTATGTTTTTCGTTCTTTTTGGGGGTGGGGGTATTCAATTGGATTACCCCCCCCCCAAGGAAAAAGAACAAAAATCATAAAAATGTATTCGGTGCTTATGTTTTTGCAAACCACTCGTGAAAACTTTATTTTTATGAACCACATTGTCTTATTTGAAAGATTCCTACGTGATGTGATAAGACACTTCACTATGCCTGTTCGCACACGGATGCATCATGTAAGAAAAACACTACCGAAGGCAGTGAAATAGCACAAAATAGTCCCAAGGTGTAGGGGTTCATACCATGCAAATGGTAAATTTGCGGCGAGTTTGATTATCAGATTCGTTGTCAGCGACCTCGAATACCCGTGAAAAACAAATTAGTGTTCTGTTGTAGCATACGATATCAAATAATCAATAAAAAAAACATTTTTCTTGATTTTTGTTCTTTAATATCCCTGTGTCTTCATTGAAACATGAAATCAGGAAAAAAAAAAAAAAAAACAACTTAAAAATAACCAAAAGCAAAAAATGCCCGCCTGATCCCCCACTTTTTGGAGAAGTAAATTTTTCATATCATGGAAACTATTTCTCTGCACCAGTTTCAAAGTATAAATTCGTTTTCAGAACCATTAAAAACTTTTAAAAGTTTTCAGAACTATTGAAAACTTTTAAAAGTCGTCATTGGAAAGGTCTTATGTATCGTTTACTAAAAAAAAAAATTATAAAATTTTCATTTATTTGAAAATGCAGTTATCAGATTTTCTGTTCGTTTGTTTAAAGAATGTTGATAATTAAACAAACTTATTGTGTTTTTATGTTTTGGCTGTATACCTTATTTCTAAGATTACCAGGAGTTGGAGTCAGAATTTTTATCCGACTCTGACTCCTTAAGTTCAATAAATTTATATGGTTTCCTGTTTGGTTTTACTAGTTTTTTTTTTACATTTTACACCAAACAAGGAACATTGCCACTGTGATGTAGGGGGTTACTATCAGAGACCTAAGTTGCAGGAGTATTAAGTAGGGAGTTGAGCAGCAAGATGTCTATTCACATTACACTAGAACTTCTGCATGTCAGTACAGTTGGAGAAACAAGGTTCCGGAAGAGAATTCCAAAGTCTAGCAGTTCTGGGGAAGAAGCTATTAGAGTAGAAGGATTTCTTACATCTAGGGATCTCTACTGTGTAGGGGTGGGACTTTGCTGCTTGTTGGGTCTGTCAGGGGTATTTTTATCGAGGGAGTACAAAAGTTTGTAGTTTGTCAGAGTATCTACCATTAAAATACTTGTAGAACAAGCAGAGGGATGCAACATTTCGTCGATGGGACAGGGCTGAAGCTTAAATGACAGTTCAGTGACTCTTTTGAACCCTGTCCAGGAGCGAGAGACTAGTAGCAGATGGACCAGCCCAAATGTGACAGCAGTACTCCATACAGGGGCGAATGGTAGCTTTGTAGAGGTACAGGATACTTTCAGGTGTAACTTTCTAGCATGGTAGAGAGAGCCCACCTTCTTTGCAGCAGCCTTGGCAATGATCTCGATGTATCTATTCCAACTTGTGTTCCCTGTGAAGTTTGAACTGTGTATTTTCAGGTAATGTATATTTAGCTATAGTTACTGGTGGTTGGCAAGGTTTCATGTAATTATTAAAGGAAACAAGCTTTGTCTTGGCAGATTTGAACGTTACCATCCATTTTTGAACCAATTCCACTACAAACCAAAGTTCTTCCTCTAGAGTTTCCGCCATTACCTTAGATATGTGCTCATTGCTCATTAGTTTTCCCCATGTGCCTGCTATAGAGTGTGATGTCGTCGGCAAATATACCCATGTCAGAGACAATTTTATCAGGTAAGTCATATATGAATATCACAAATAATAAAGGACCAAGTATCGATCCCTGAGATACACCCGCATTTATATCATATTGTTTGGATTCCCATCGAGGACAACCTGGATTCTTCTCTCATTAAAGAAGGATTTAATTAGGTTAAGCATTCGTCCAGTAATACCATATTTTATTTTCATGCGAAGACCATTGTGCCATACCCTGTCAAAAGCCTTAGAACTCTTTAGGGCTACTGCCCTCCCCTCCTCTGCCTTATCCAATGCTTGGTATATACGTTCAGAGATTACAGTTAGAATATCTGCAGCAGAACGGCTTGCCTAAATCCATACTGGTGGTCAAACAGAATTTAGTAGCTGTAAGATGGTGGACTAGAGCTTGATTAATTAAAGACTCAAATATTTTGGCGAAAAACGGGAGGAGACTAATTAGGCAATAATTTAATTTCGACAAAGTTTTTGTAAACTAATATCACAAATAAACTAATATCACAAATAAACTAATATCACAAATAAACTAATATCACAAATAAACTAATATCACAAATAAACTGATATCACAAATAAACTAATACCACAGAAGCAGTTTTCCAGCCGTCAGGAAAACAAGATTCGTTAAGACATTTTAGAGAGAACTGGAGCAACCTCAGCAGAGCATTTTTTTCATAGCACAGCCAGGATGAGATCAGGTCCAGATGCTTTTGAGGTGCCTAGACTATTTATTTCATGTACTTGAGAAGGGGTGATTTTCAGATCATCTAGTGTGGTTTCTGTCTGCAAAGGAAAATCAGGGAGGGAATGGTTTGCTGGGTTCGAGGTAGAGTTTAAGGCAAACTGACAGGCAAGCATGTTAGCTTTCTCAGTTGCTGTGCAAACAACCTCATGATTGTTAGATATTGGGAGTATTGTTGATTGCCCATTATTTACTACACTATTGTAGAGTTTCCTAATTTCTGTGCTTCAATGCATTTCCTGGCGGTTTCAGTATATTCACTCTGAGCTATCACTACTTCTTTCTTACAATTACTTCTAGCTTCAATATACTTTTGTCTGTTTGTACAGGACTTATGCCGGATAAATCTATGGTATGCATGTTGCCTTTGACCAATGGCAGCTGCGCAAGTAGAAGTAAACAATGGAGGAGAGTGAGGTTTGCTATAGAACTTCTGTGTACGAACATGTGCTGCAATTTCTGCTTTGAACCATTCAGTCGTCTCATTTGCGCACTATTCTGTAGGAAAACAAAAGATATTTCACCATGGGGCGTCTCTGATGTGATCTCTAATGTCATCCCAGTCAGCCTTATTGTAGTACCTTGTTGTTTTGAGAAATGACTCTTCAACTTGGATCGAGAGTTTAGAGTGATGTCTCTCTTATCACAGCATGATCAGCATTCCCAACAAACATTTGTTACACAATCATCAGAAACTGTTGTCGGAAATAAATCCACAAGTGGGACTTGCTGCTCCTGATGATCTGAGAGACAGGTGAGGAATGTTACTGCCTCTGTCAGGGAGGAATGGTTATAGAAAAGTCATGGATGATTACGCTACCATGATGCTACCAGCTGTGTCAGTGTAGTTAGAGAAGCGAATCCAATTTCTGTGGTGGGCGTTAAAAGTTACCAAATATATGTATTTGGGGGCTAGTGTTAAGGGAGAGTGCTAAAACTATGCTGTCAGAGACATGATTGATAATACAACAGTCCTAGGTTGATGAAGAGCGATAAAGAAAATACAGGTAGCTAATGCTATGTTGTAAAGTTAGTTAAAAGCACATGAAAGCCGGGTCACCTGATTCTAGTTTAGATTCCCTAGAAATGGGGAGGGTGTTATGAATATAGACTTCAAGTCCGTGCATGTGTCTGTTAGAGTCCTTACAACAAAGTGAAAGATAACCAGACATGTTAAAAATGTTAGAAGGGATGAGGGAGTGCAAGTTAGTTTCATTTAGTGCTATGATATCCGAGGAGTTTGCTAGGAGAAATGATTCTACATCATCTAAGTTAGTTCTTGGATATTTGTAAATGCAAGCCTCAAGTGAGAAGGTAAATTATTTGAGTGTGTGTCTGGTTTGAACGTTCTTTTGGATTGAGCTGTTATTTAATTTGATTTAATAGTTTCAGATCTAGGGTGAGGTGCTGGGCAAAACAGATGTGCATAGTGACCATCATGCAACACAAGTAGACCATCAACTGGCTCCTCATCCACATGACTGCAGGGTCCCTTTTTATGTGTGACATGGCACTACAAACATTCTGATATTATACAACTGATGATAGAACATCCGTTCTAAGCGCTACCAAAGAGTTAGGGCTCTTGTACTGTCAGTCGGAAACAGCAACCAGCAATTGTCAAACCGGTATCCTCAAACCTGTCTGACAGGAGTGGCCCAGTCCAATCATGTTAGCATATATGGTAAACAAGCACCCCCAGGTATAAAGGAAGGGAGTAAGGCAAATGTGAGGGACGGTATTCATTGCCCTAGTCAGGAAACACTGGGCGTGGCTAATGTGTCCTTGCGGCTGCACCTCTGTTCTTGGCTAATAGGAAAAGAAGGAGTATGGAAGTGGGGTGATAGGGAGAGCATATCTACTCCTTAAGCAGCTTAGGTTTGCAAACTGGTGATTTGATCAAGTCATCCAGGACTGAGGAAGCCTCCCTCCCCCGTTTGGTGCCAAGACGTATGAGGTCAGTGGCACAGGTTTACAAATCAGAGTTTTCCTAAATTGATGACCCGACCAGATCTATGGGTCCATCAGCACCGAGAGGGGTTTCCCTGTGCCTGGTTTCAAAGCCAAGTATTTCTATGCTCTCGCATGGATAGGATTAATAGAGTTTGTATCAAAGAATTAGTATCTGCTACACACCTTAGAATAGGATTAAGATTGGAAGATGTGCTTACGTTTTTAAAGGACGTATGTATGAGTATGGGGTGTAGATTAAAGATTAATATTTATTAGGGTTAAGAAAAGATCAAATATGGTTTGTGGATTAGTGACTAATTGGAAAATTATAGTATAAGGGTTAGGTTAAGCTAATGCATGCCTTAGCAATAGAAATCTATAGATGTTTAGTATTTATCGATTTTTAAAAGGTCAACCTATTAAAGTTTAGAACCAGAAGCTACCCCCACTCCTTCCCATGTATGTGATTTTATATCAGCTTGGGGAGAAAAGCAATTGGTTTTTTGTCCAGTTGAAACAGGAGAGATGATATAACTTACAAGAATACATTAATATACAATATAGATATACAGGGATTTGGGGGAAGATTTAGGAGTATAAGGATTTTTAATGTTTATCATGCATAACAGGAAGGTGTCTTCAAGGCAAAGCATTATCCCTTTAAAGCAGACATTTAGAAATAACATTTATGTCAGTTATTTTAGTAACATACATCAGTAACAATATACATGTGGCCAGTATAGGCCTTATATTTAAACATTACACTTAGTCATAGAATGAGAAATTATGATTTCCAAAAAAAGGGAAGCAGTATAAGTAAATAAGAGCAGGAAAAATAGGTTTGGTGAATAAGCAATAACTTAATTGCTTCATAAGCAGAGGTTTGCACAATTTAGCAGTTTTTGTATGGTTTTGCTTTTATTTTTGGAGATATGTCATATTTTGTAATGCTTCTACATCATCAAGATATTCAGTCCATCGAATCACTGCAAATCCTGTCTGGACAGCTGTTTTCGTTTTCGTTTCAATGTCACACAGGATCAATGAAGTTTGACTTTCAGTGGGATCATTGTGGATTACATTGGAGAACAATCCGATTTTAATCTGAAAGTTATCCAGTTACTGAATCAAATGGAATTTGGTAATTGGATTAGTTTGGGATTGATCCGGAATTACAATCTTTTCCCCTCTCCCCAAAAATATAATGAGCATAAGTCAATAAGAAGCAAGCCATGGCACTATAGCTCTTTATACCTTTTTTTTAACATAGGAGTCACCACTTATCCAGGCCCAAAGGCCACTCGAGGATAAGGGTTAATGAGTGTACAGAAATCAAGGTGACAATATCGTAGTAATCGTTAGTAGTGGAAATTTGGTAAATTGGATTATTAAAAGGGATGGCCACCAAGAATTTGTTTATGTTGGACTTGAATATGACCAAATTGTAGTTAGCTGGAAAGCAGGGAAATGGAAGAGAGTTCCACAGGTGTAAGAAACTTTGTTCATGGAATCGAAGTTTAGGGTTAGGCACAGATAAATATGGGAGGAAATTATTGGTAATGGGTTCAGCTAAACGAGTGTTCTTTCTGAAAGTTTGGCAAGGGAAGACCATAGATTGGTGCTCAAATGAGCACCTGCCATGAAAATAGCAATAAAGCAGAGAGAGACTCGCAACGTCTTTTCTGTGGGTGTAAGACTCCCGTGTTGGGTCAGCAGATGACTTCTGACCCTGTTGAAACTGCAATGGCTGATGATTGTCTTTCTCCGGGAGTGCTTAACAAAATTACCATTTTTCGTTTCAATAAAATACATGTGTGTTTTACAAAAACACAACCAATCCCTTTTCATAGGTTACCCGCCGCTCTCCGGGAGTTAATCAATGTTTAACAGACAATCTCAGCATATTTACACGACCTTACTCAGGGTTTTAGGGATCTTAATCTCCCCAAAGGGGAGCAATATTGCTCCCCTAGGCGGTCACGCCATATCCACCCCCTCTTAGACACATCGATCTCTACGGAATGGAAGGGTCTAAGCCAAACACCACTCCTCCTCCCTCACGGCAATCGACACCAGGTTCCTCCATGTTTCTTTGTGCCCTCATGAATGATTAATAAAGATTACAGGAAGCTAGCCATGCCACCCCCATGCGGTATGTCTGAACAGGCCCTGATCAACGATACCCACCCAGGTTATGCAAAGAATTGGCTAGCTTCAATCAGCACTCAATTTAACTCCCAAAGTTCAGAATTTATTTCAACTAATTATAAAAAAAATTAAATACTAAAAATATGTAATGTTTAAAGGCCTTTCTAGCCAGGTACTTCAAGGAGATTCTGTTAAAGCACTGATATCTCAAAAGAAATTCTGTTCTTGACTAATCTCTCCAGGTGCGAACATCACACTCACAATTTACTCACAATGAAAAGTCCACCTAAAAAAAAAATAGAATCATTTTTTGCGCTAAAATGGATGCACCAGAAAACAATTTCACAACATTCAGTAATACTCATAATTATTTTCAATTAATCCCACTAAATTAGTGGGCCTCATAGCTCTTGTTGCCCGAATAAGAAATCCTTCTAGACTGAGGAAAAATTTTATTTTCTCAAAGATCAATTTAATCGTCAAAAATCATACTCTCAGCCAATCTCGACTAAATTCAACAAGTAGTCACTTTAAAATAAGTGAACAAAACTCTCTATCCTTTTCTTGACCTATCCTTCGAGCTTTGCATCTGGGGGGTCATAGGGTCACATATCATCCCAATTTTTTAATGATGCCTAAGTGGCGCCTCCCAATGTGATCATCATGGCCACATCTTTGATTTATCACCTCCCAAGTTACAAGCATTTTCTTTCAGCTCTCATTTGACCTCAATCGCAGGTTGTTCAGGGTTATCCTAACTGCCCGTTGGTGACCTCTTGTGACACCATTCAGAGTCTAGCCAATTTTTCGAGCCTCCAGAGATTTTATTGGACTGCCTGGGCTGACTCGTCTCTTAACGTCTTTGTCAATCAACATTCCCAAGAGGACTGCTAAGGGTTTCTCTCCTTCATTGTAACCAGCTATTCCCATCGTAACCTCTGCCGCCACCACCACCCCTCTGCTCACATCAACAACTGCCATAATCGTAAATAGTTATTTACTTTCTCATTATCGTTTCGTTATCTCACTAACAAAACCCAAAACATCAAATACAATGTAAACAATCAAAACAAGAAGAGGGAAAATTACATGAACAATCAGAAACATCAAATACAATCAAAAGAGGGAAGACTGCACAATTCTCTCTTTAAAATCTTCTTCTCTTTTTTCTTTCACCCTATCTCTCTTTCTTGCCTCTCTCCTTTTTTTTTTGTTCAATGTAAGCCGATACGCCCGATTATAACTCAATCCTATGCACACGCTACACATCTGTCTCTCTCGCCCTCTCTTGTGTTAACTGTTATTAATTCAATAGACACAATTAGTTTTGATCTCAAACAATGTGCCTCTCTCTCTCTCTCTCTCTTTCACTCTATTTTATTATCATCAAGAACAGGTCACACAGACAAAAAAAAAAAATAGGTAGGGTTCTCAAAAATCAAATCGTTGAACTTTGACCACTTACTAGCCAAATTTCTGGCTGAAAAGGAATTACACAGATTTCCCCAAATCTCAGTACCCTGTATATCAAATTTTGAGTCTGTAAACTTAAAATTGACAAAGTTATTGCATAAGGAAATGTACACACACAGACACACACACCGACACAAATAGGGACACGTTCACTTTTATAGATAGATAGGTAGATAGATTAAACAAAAAAATATATGTGTACATAAATATATATGGAAACAATTTTGTGTTTACTATAAACTTTTTATGCAAATATTATGCAAGTATAAATCGTGTAGAATATCTGCATGAATATAATTACACGTAATAGTTAACTAAAGATGATCATCCCATAAGAAAACCGAAAATAAACTAATAGGGAATTAATTAAAATGAATGTTTAAAAGAATATGAAAATTAGCTAGATCTTTTACTAGTGAATGCAATTCCACAACCCCTATATAAGAAAATTGTATTTTCTTTTAAATAAGTAGAAAAGAAGATTTTAATATGAATATCAATACACACAAAAGAAAAACGAATTATAGGAGTATAGATAGATGTACTATACCTTATTTATAGCTTATGTGATTTTCTTTTTTATTATACCTTATTTACTTTTCCATATTATTATAGATTATTTATTATAGCTTATTTGCCATATTAATTCTCATACATTATTTCATTTACCTTGTTCACTATTCCTTATTTATTATACTTTTTTATTATATAATTGTTTATACCTTATTTATTATACCTTATTTATTATACCTTATTTATTATACCTTATTTATTATACCTCATTTAATTTAATTTATTTATTATACCATATGTACTTAACCTTATGTCATTTACTTTATTGTATATACATTTTTTATTATACCGTTTTTCTATACCTAATTTATTATACCTAATTTATTATAACTTATTTATCATAACATTTTCCCTACCTTATTTACTATACCTGTCTATTATACCTTTTTAATATGCCTATTTTACTATACTTTGTTTAATGTACTCTATTTACAGTTCCTTATTTTTTATACCATATTTACTACACCTAATTTATTATACCTTATTTACTAAACCTTATTTCATTTACTTTATATATTATACATTTTTATTATACCTAATATTAATATATAAATATATATATTTATATTAATATATAGATATATGAATTGTTATAGCATTTTTCTTCCTTACTATATCTTTTTCATTTACTTTATTTGCTATACCTGTTTATTATACCTTTTTAATATACATATTATACTAGATCTTGTTTATTATACCTTATTTATTGTACCTTTTTTGTTATACTTTATTTACTATACCTAATTTACTATACATTGTTTATTATACGTTATTTTTTCTACCTTATTTTTGTACCTTATTTAATATACCTTATTTAATATACTTTATTTACTGTCTTATTTATCATATCTTATTTATTAGACTTTATTATACCTTATTTACTATACCTATTTTATTATACCTTATTTTCTATGTCTGTTTATTTACTATACCTTATTATACCTTATTTTATTTACCTTATTTATTATCTCCTATTTGCCATACCTTACTTTTATACTTTATTTACCTTACTAGCATTTAAGCCCGGAAAAGAACGGGGAAAAATGTGATGTCTGTTACGACCACCATCGAACCGGAAGTGACGTATGTTTAAATTATTTATTATACCTTATTTAATGTACCTTATTTACTTTACCTTAGTTGCTATAACTTATTTATAAGAACTTCTTCCATTTACGTTCTTTATTATACCTTATTTACTTAACCTCGTTTATTTACTTTCAACTTTAAGTCTCACCTAAAGAATTCACACATTTCGTGACTTTCAACCTGAGGTTGTACTTACATAAACTGGTCTATCTATGTGATCTAATTGACTTTACATCGTATCTGAGAATAAAAATTAAAATATTATTCAAATATAATAAGGCATAATCTCTTTGTTTCCATAGACCTATAGACATTAATTCATGGGGGGGATTTGCGAGTTTGAAAAAGTCAGGTGAACACAGTTTTCCCTTTATTGTCTTTACTTAATTTAACCTGCCAGTACTTTAGATCTAAGTTTGAGAAGTATTAGTTATCGATTACTGGTAATGCTTAGGCATAATTCTTTGTGACTTTATTTAAAAACTTTACAACATCTGTTACTACCAGTCCTTATTTTCGAACACTATTAGAAAACTCTACTAGCTCTTTGATATTTCAATTACATTTGTTCACATCGTTTCCTTTTTTTGCTTTAGTGGTGTTACATACAAGCATTTCCGTATTGGCATCTCATGTATGAGCACATGTGGTTCAGTATCAATACGCATCTCCACTGTATCGGTTCATTATCCTCTGTAATAAAGAAATCTCTATTCTGCTTTAACAATAATTTCCAATTTGAATTCTTTAAATTATTCTTGAGGATCTCATTCTTTTGTTCACCAATCATGTTACAACCTGCACGACACTAACATATTTAGCAGACCCTTCTCAAGGTGTCTGGTTGTTCATTATAAGCAACGGAGACTTACGTGACCCTTCAACCTTTACATCTGAAGCTACCGATACTCTGCTAAGATTTCTAATGAATCCACTGCTTATTTACTCTATCTTATAATACTTGACTATCTTCGACCCACATGGGCCATGCATGCTGGTGTTTTAACATAATTTTCTCTGCTAACTTTACTATACATTTAATATAGGCATCATCTTAGTTATATACTCGTCAAATATTCTTATTGCTCCTAATTTGAAGTACATCCTAACCCCTTTTTCTTAAGCCAGTCATGGTTTAGTATTACGCTTGTGTTCAGATTCTTTACCACAGACGACCTGGTGGATACACTGACTTCCTGTCTCTACTCCTTATAGAAATAGTTCCTTAAATTTGTACTAGGATTGTATGCTAGGATCCGTGGTTTGAGTACTTGGTAAAATGTAGTTGTAATTTATATACTCCTAAATGTTGGAGTGTCAAGCCTCAGTCAGATTGAAAATAGAATTTCAAATTACATAGGACTTTTACCCAGTCATTGCTAAGAACATGAGATCATGCTACTCTCATGACAAAACAAAGGGTTCCATTAAGAATTCTGTACAAATTTCTGAGTTAAGAGAAAGGTTCCCAAGTTCAACAAAATACACTTGAATAGGACAGAAGGTAACATAGAAACGTTGTGAAAATAACACCCATATTTCTAGTTCAAGATTCACAGGTTTGACAAAATACACCTAAATAAGATCGGAGCTAACATAGAACTTTGTGAAAATAACACCAAGATGAGAACAGTATTTTGAAGAATCCAAATAATATGAATAATCAATCCTCATCTCTAAAATGGAGAAACATAAAGACTGTAAATATTTGAAAATAAAACATAAAGAATGTAAGGTAAATATTTGAAAATAAAACTAACGAGTATTGCATAGAACTATATTCATTTTATTTTGAATTTCATAAATGATTTCAATATTTTTAATAAAAAATCAACATGATTCAATTTTACCATGTGTAATGTATATTTTTAAAAATTTATTTTATATTTCCAGAATTTGCAACAGTGTAAAGAAATCCATTAATGGTTAAAAAGGACTTTTCTCCATTGGTGATTTTATAAGGTTTAAAATAATTATCAATTTTTTCATATAAATTTTCTAAAGTTGAAATTTATTAGCGTGTCTATCATCATACACTCCATTGCATCTAATTTTTGTAGAATCAGATTAAAGCAAACATGGAAGAAAATCTTCATTCTTGTAAAGTATGTGGTTCTTCTTTTGCGCGGAAAACAACTTTGTTGAGCCATATGAACACACATACGGGAGACAAACCACATCCTTGTGAAGTATGTGGTAATTCTTTTTCACAAAAGTCAACTTTATGGAATCATATGAAAATACATACAGGAGACAAACCGTATTCCTGTGAAGTATGTGGTTCTTCTTTTGCACAGCAGTCAACTTTGTTGTATCATATTAAAACACACACGGGAGAAAAGCCACATTCTTGTGAAGTATGTGGTAAATTTTTTTCACGAAAGTCAACTTTATGGAATCATATGACAATACATACGGGAGACAAACCATATACTTGTGAAGTATGTGGTTCTTTTGCACACAAGTCAACTTTCTTGTATCATATTAAAAAACATATAGGGGACAAATCACATTCTTGTGAAGTATGTGGTTCTTCTTTTGCATGGAAGTCAACTTTGTTGAACCATATGAACACACATACGGGAGACAAACCACATTCTTGTAAAGTTTGTGATTCTTCTTTTGCACAGAAGTCAGCTTTGTTGAACCATATGAAAACACATATGGGAGACAAACCACATTCTTGTGAAGTGTGTGGTTCTTTTTTTGCACTGAAGTCAAATTTGTTGAACCATATGAATACACATATGGGAGACAAACCACATGCTTGTAAAGTTTGTAGTAATTCTTTTGCACAGAAGTCAACTTTGTTGAACCATCTGAAAACACATACAGGAGACAAACCACATTCTTGTGAAGTTTGTGGTAAGTCTTTTTCACGAAAGTCAACTTTATTGAATCATATGAAAATACATACAGGAGACAAACTGTATTCTTGTGAAATATGTGGTTCTTCTTTTGCACAGAAGTCAAATTTGTTGTATCATATTAAAACACACACGGGAGAAAAGCCACATTCTTGTGAACTATGTGGTAATTCTTTTGAACAGAAGTCAACTTTATGGAATCATATGAAAACACATACGGGAGACAAACCACATTCTTGTGAAGTATGTGGTTCTTCTTTTGCACACAAGTCAACTTTGTTGAACCATATGAATACACATACGGGAGACAAACCACATTCTTGTGAAGTATGTGGTTCTACTTTTGCACAGAAGTCAACTTTGTTGAAACATATAAATACACATACGGGAGAAAAACCACATTCTTGTTAAGTTTGTGGTTCTTTTTTGCACAGAAGTCAAATTTGTTGTGTCATATAAAAACACATATGGGAGAGAAACCACATTTTTCTGAAGTATGTGGTTCTTCTTTTGTACAGAAGTCAAACACACAGGAGAAAAATACAAAAAAAAAAAATTTCTGTCGTCAATCAGCTTGCCAGTAGTAACATAGTTTTGGTATCAGTGACTGGCCACAAAATTGCACCAACTGGCTAGATGTAAAGACACGGAAGCTATTAATGCTTCATAAAATCATATATAGAAATCAGTGTTTATCAAAACTGTATTTTCCCAGGGCAGAAGGTGAACTAGGGCTCTCAGAGATCAACCACCAACATAGGGCAACAATATTGAGCATACTCTCTCAATGGTATAGGAACATCAAGACATGAGCACACAGGACAACATCAGTTAACCAGCTGGCCAAGCATTTTATTCAGGGCTGTCTCACAGATGAGGCTGAAACACTAAACAAGTGTGCCACAGAAATAGCAAGAAAGAGTTGGCAGAAATCTCCTGAGACCTTCCAAAAGAGGTACCTTAAAGAGTGGGACCGACATCAGCGTGCAAAGTATTTTCTGGGGGAACTCTCCCAGGAATACATAGACAGTTACTTGGACTGGCTTAAGACGGGAGCCCTCCAATACGATCAGGAAAGGGTCATAATGGCTGCTTAAGACCAAGGATTGATGACCAATGCATTCAAGAAGATAGCAGGTCTCACTAATGACAACAAATGTAAATTCTGCCACACGGAATTGAAAAGTGTGAGTCATCTAGTATTAAGTTGCAAGGTTCTTTTAGGGGATGGCTACTACACAACGAGATATGATGGAGTGTGTAAGTACATCACTGGACCATCTGTAAAATATTAAACATCCAGTGTAGCAGCAAGTCCTGGGAACATCAACCTGAAAGAACAGTTGGGAATGACTTATATACCATACATTACGACCATGTAATCCCTACAGCCACCTCTCTTGAAAATGCTGCTTTGAAACCTTACATAGTTATATGGAATAAGTCAGAAAGAGTTGCAAAGTTCGTTCAAGTGAGTGGCCCTAATGATGGAGGTCTGAACAGAGCTGAAAGAGAGAAACAAACCAAATACCAAGGTCTCATGTATGATATAAAAAGAAACTGGCATCTTAGAGAGATATCAAACATGCCAGTTATTATAGGTGCCACAGGGCTTATGAAGAACCTGAAGTCCTACCTATATTCTTGGTGAACCGAGTGCAAAAGAGATCCAGACAATTGCACTTAAGGGAACAACGAGGGTACTAAAAAGAGCTCTCGGTTGGTTTCAATAAAAAGCAGGGCAATGTTGGCAGCTGGTTTGGCTGCTCCATACCCAGCATTACAATCTTCAAAGGAAGAAAATTTTTAAAAAACAAAGAGGAAAACCACATTCTTGTGAAGTATGTAGTTCTTCTTTTTCACAAAAGTCACATTTGTTCCGTCATATGAAAACGCATACCAAAGCAATATCCAACCATATCACATATGCAGCTGGCCTCTATATCGACAGAAAAATTAACCTTCGAACATTCAATCACAATCATCGAATAGGGCCCAGAGTCTCTAGACAAACAGCTCACTGGAAGACCAAGCTGCAAAAACAACTGAACCTCTGCAGGAAAGAACTAAGGCAAATAAAACAGTTCCTTGCAAATCCCTCGATACAGGGTCGACTTAAGATCACCATAAAAAAACTCTGTACCAAATACCACCATGAGAAAATTGAGGGATTACATAATACAGCTAGGGAGTTGGAAGGAAAAATACCAGCACTTTCCCAGAGAATTAAAAACCAGGAGAACAAGATCAACTCCCAGGTTCAAAATAGGCAGTTTAAAACAAACCAAAGGACTTTTTACAGGCAGCTGATAAGGGAAACCATTACTGTAGATAGTCCACCTGCAGAGGAAGCCCTGGAAAACTACTGGAGACCTCTATTTGAAACAGAAGGTAAATATAATCAAGAGGCCCAGTGGATTGAAGATATTATTAGGCTCAATGAAACCAAGCCTCAGATGCCAGAACCAGTCATAACTCCTGGTATGATAACAAGAAAACTGGCACAATTATCCAACCACAAAGCACCTGGCATCGACAATGTCCAAAACTTTTGGCTGAAGCAATTGACTGCACTCCACCCCCACTACAGTGATTGCTTCAGTAGGATGCTAAGAGATGAAGAAGCAACACCACCCTGGCTGACAGAGGGGGACACCAGCCTCATACCCAAGACCAAGGAGACACAACGACCAAATAAATACAGGCCAATATGCTGCCTTACAACTACCTACAAGCTTTTCACTGGTCTGATAGCCGATGGTATATATGACCATCTATCTTCTGGGACCTACCTTGAAAAAGAGCAGACAGGGTGCAGAAGAAAATGCCTCGGTACCAAAGACCAGCTATTAATCAACAATACCGTTCTAGAAGACTGTAGGAAGAGACACAAAAACCTGAGTATGGCATGGATTGATTATCAGAAGGCATTTGACAGTGTGCCACACTCATGGCTACTTCGGTGCCTTGAGTTATACAAAGTCCACCCGGTAATTAGGAAAACAATGGCTGCTCACCTTCAGATGTGTAAAACTACAATATCATTAAATCACAATGGAGGAAAAACCATCATCCCTGAAGTAAAAATCAAAAGGGGAATATTCCAAGGTGATAGCTTATCTCCCTTACTCTTCTGTATGGCAATAGACCCACTAAGCAAGCTCCTGAATAAAAATCAGAGCGCCTACAATTTGAGTCAGGGACGCCATCGAGATCCAAGCAAGAGAATAAACCATCTGCTCTTCATGGATGATCTTAAGCTGTATGCTAGCTCTGACACCGATCTGCACCACCTTCTGCAGGTAGTACACACATTCTCCAGTGACATCGGAATGAAGTTTGGCCTGGATAAATGTGCCAAATGTACACTCAGAGCTGGGAAGAAGACCCACACAGAAAATATGCAGCTTAATGAAAACATCGACATCAGGGATCTAGAAGAGCATGAGCCTTACAAGTACCTTGGCATTGAGGAAAACGAGAACATACAACATGCCAAGATGAGGGAGAAGATTAGTAAAGAATATGTACGCCGGGTGAGGAAAATATGCAAAACCCAGCTCACCAATAAAAATAAAATTACTGCCATAAACCAGTGTGCTATGCCAGTAATAACATACAGCTTTGGTATCATTGACTGGCCACAAAAATACATCAACCGGCTAGATGTAAAGACACGGAAGCTACTAACGCTTCATAAAATAATATATAGAAATCAGTGTCTACCAAGGCTGTGTGTGCCCAGGGGAGAAGGAGGTCTGGGACTCTCAGAGATTAATCATCAACATAGGGCAACTATTGTGAGCACCGGCCAGTATCTGAGAAGCTCCCAGAATGACACCCTCTCAATAGTATATGAACATCAAGAGACAATAGCCAGCAGAACAACATCAGTCACCCAGCTGGCCAAGCATTTTGGTCAGGGCTGTCTCTCAGATGAGGACGAAACACCAAACAAGTGTGCCACAGAAATAGCAAGAAAGAGCCGGCACAAATATACCGAGACCTTTCAACAGATGAACCTTAAAGAATGGGAACAACATCAGCGTGCAAAGTATTTTTTGGGGGAACTCTCTCAGGAATACATAGATAAAGAAGGTTCTTTGGACTGGCTCAAAAGAGGATCCCTCCACCACGATCAGGAAAGGGTCATAATGGCTGCCCAAGACCAGGGATTGATGACCAATGCATTCAAGAAGATGGCAGGGATCAGTAATGACAATAAATGCAGATTCTGCCACACAGAATTGGAAAGTGTTGGTCATCTGATATCAAGTTGCAAAGTTCTTCTAGGGGACGGCTACTATACAGCGAGACATGATGGAGTATGCAAGTACCTCCACTGGATCATCTGTAAAAAATTAAACATCCAGTGTAGCAGCAAGTCCTGGGAACATCAACCTGAAAAAACAGTTGGAAATGATTTATATACCATACATTACGACCATGTAATCCCTACAGCCACCTACCTTGAAAATGCTGCTGTGAAACCTGACAGAGTTATATGGAATAAGTCAGAGAGAGTTGCAACCTTGATTGAAGTGAGTGTTCCTAATGATGGCGGTCTTAACAGAGCTGAAAGAGAGAAACAGACTAAATACCAAGGTCTCATGTATGATATGAAAAGAAACTGGAACCTAAAGGGGATATCGATCATACCAGTTATCATAGGTGCCACAGGACTTATGAAGAAGAACCTGAAGTCCTACCTAACTAATATTCCTGGTGAACCAAGTGCAAAAGAGATTCAGACAATTGCACTTAAGGGAACAGCGAGTATACTAAAAAGAGCTCTCGGTTGGTTTCAATAAAAAAGTGGGGCAATGTTGGCAGCTGGTTTGGCTGCCCCCTACCCAGCATTACAATCTTCAAAGGAAGAAAAATAAAAAAATAAAAAAAAGCAATAAAAGACGTTTCAATTATACCAGTCATCATAGGAGCAACTGGGCTTATGAAAAAGAACTTTAAAAAGTACATAGCAAGCATACCCGGTGAACCAAGTGCAAGTGAAATACAAACGATTGCACTGAAAGGGACGGCTAGAATCCTGAAAAGATCTCTTGGTTGGACGCACTAAAATAGGAGTAAATGTCAGACATCTGGTTGGATGTCCCATCCCCTAGAAGAAAAAGTTTAAGAAAAATGAAAAAAAAAAAGAAGCAAATAGGAGCTCCTCTTTTAGGCATAGGGACACCGCTCATTAGCAATAGACGCACCCCCCTGTTACAATAAAGGGCAGCTTTGAATGGAAAATAAAAAGTCATGGACAATGAGGAAATTATAAAAATAAAATTATGAAACAAAAGCATACTGGCAGGCCGGCACCGAGGATAAAAACCAGGACGGAACAGCCAAACAATGGTGTAAACCTTCTTTACTCTCCAACCATAACAGACGACAACCAGGTTCAGCAATCATCAAATTCAGCAAACAAAATGAAGAAAACATCGTCTATTGCTGAAAAGAGTGCACTACTGTCTTGTTACTACTACTACTACTACTCGAAGTTCGAAAAGTGGAGCAAAGCAGCAACTCCAATTCTGGCCGAGAAATTGAAAGAAAGTGACCTTCACGAAGAGAGAAAAGTTACATGCAAAAGACATTGCCCATCTTTAAAGAAAAAGAATATAAAAAGAAACGCAGCCCTAAAAAGGAAGTGAACATTCACTATGACTATACAATCCCTACAGCTACATACCTAGAAAATGGAGCTATAAAGCCTGACATAGTGATATGAGACAGGAAGGAGAAACAGCAACCTTAGTAGTAGTTTGTGTCACTACTGATGCTGGGTTAAACAGAGCTGAGATGGAAAAGATAACGAAATACCAAGGTAACTTATGTATGATATGAAAAGAAACTGGAATCTTAGGAAGATTTCTATCATTCCTGTAATCATAAGAGCAACCGGACTTATGAAAAAGAATCTTAAAAACTACCGGACAAATATACCCTGTGAACCAAGTGCAAATGAGATTCAAACAATTGCTCTTAAATGGACGGTTAGAATCTGAAAACGATCTTTCGGTTGGATGAATGTTTGGCATCTGGTAAGATGCCTCATCCCTGGTAAAATGATCAGGAAAATGACAAAAAATTAGACAAACCACATTCTTGTGAAGTGTGTGTTTTTTCTTTTGTTGTGTCATATGCAAACACATACACATACCTCCCATTGCAGAAAACTGGAAGAATGAGCAAACCAACAACGTGCCAAATATTTTCCTGGATGAACTATCACAGAAATATATCGATAAAAAGGATCTGTAGATTGGCTTGAAAAAGGATCTCTTCACTATGATCAGGAGAAAATGATAATGGTCGCTTAAGATCAAAGCTTAGTGACTAATGTAAGCAACCTGACATCCAGTTGTAAAGTCCTGTTTGGGGGGGGGGAGCTATTATACAATGTGACACAATGAATTGTGTCAATAACTCCACTGGAAAATCTGTAAAGACTTGAACAGCCAATGTTGTAGCAAATCTTGGCAACATCGCAATGAACAGCCATATACCATCTACTATGAACAGTCATATACCATCTACTATGAACAGTCATATACCATCTTCTATGACTACGAAATTCCTTCAGCTATATAGCTAGAAAATGGGTCAATCAAGCCTGACATGATGATATGGGACGAGAAGGAGAAAGTGACGGCCCTGCTTGAAGTAATCGTCCCTAATAATGCTGGCCTTAATAGAGCATAGAGGGAGCAATGTGAAAAGAAATTGGAATCTTAAAAAGATATCAGTCATACGAGTCATTATAGGAGCAACATGAGCCGATGAAAAAGAATTTCAAAAACCATCTGGCGAATATACCCGGTGCAAGAGAAATACAAACAATAGCACTTAAAGGGATGGTTATTTCACGTTGTTGTTGTCCGTGAATCTATTGACTTTCTTCATTACAATATAATGTCTGTCAGAGTCGAAATTACGGGCTACAATTTGATCGGTCATTTATCCACCATTTGAACAGTCGTCTACAATGGACTCCTCATGGATACCCGACTAGCAGTAACCATCTTGGAAGATATCACTCAACTCTTCAACCTGCGCATCATTCTTTGTCAGCGGAGTTTTATACGCAGCTTTTATCAAAGACAAACTTTTACCCGTTTCGGGATGTTACCAGCCTATTATGGCAGATAGCTGAAGATGAAGCATCTTTTGCAATTTGGATCTTTTTGCTTTAAAAAAATTTATGTCGGTGAGACTGTTGTAATTTCTGTTTGGTTTTCTTCAATTCTGCCAGGGGCAAAACCTATGTGCGAATTTTCCTCACATCGTTTTTTTGTAAAAGGTTTTCTTCCTCACCCCATCTCCTTCATTTATTTTTTTTCTCACAGGAGACCGGTTGTTGCAAAACTGTAGTTTTTTTCTTCCCCTCTCTTAATGGGTTTATAATTGTAGTTTAAATTCCTATTATAACATAAACTTGCTGTATTTTTTGTCAGATTTTTGTTGATTTTTTTATACTGAAACGTTTTTAGATTTGTCGTAAGTGGTAAATTGTAAAAAAAACATATCCATCTTATTAAAGTTAATTGGTGAAATAAAAGACCATATCTATTTTATTAAATTTTAATTGGTGAAATAAAAGACCATATCTATTTTATTAAATTTTAATTGGTGAAATAAAAATAAATAACTATTGTATTAAATTTTAATTGGTGAAATAAAAAACCATATCTATTTTATTAAATTTTGATTAATAAAATAAAAATAACTATTGTCCATCTATTTAAATTTTAACTGAAAAAGTTTTCATCTTATAAAATCATACCTTGAAAAACAGAAAGCATTCATTTCTAAATTGTAACTTTTTTGTTCTTTCATTATTCATCAGGCGAAGTTATTATTGATATTCCTTGATCAGAAGAAAATATAAAAAATAATTATTCATTGTAATTTTATTGATGTTGTTTGTATGTTGCTTACATGTCCTGTTGGAGAATTCAGTTTAAACTGTCCTCATATGGTCGAGGTTAGTAACTCAGCTTAGCGAGGGTTGATGCGATTTTCACTGTTAATTAGATATTTATTTGGCCGGTGTTTTGGGTCCCCAAATTCTTTCATTTTTTTCTTTGACGACTATAATTTTATGCTGTTGGATAATTACAACTTAGTTTCGTGCCTTTTTTATTCCCAGACATTTTGGTCCTGAGTTATCAGTAGCATCGAAACAGCATGGCTAATTCGAATTTGCTTTCTCGAATAGAAGCAAATTTCGAATAAAAACGACCCTAGCTTGGATAGAAGAAAAGCTAGATGAGAAATCTAAGAGAAATTTTTCTCTGGATATACCTAAATTGAGATATGAACTGGACGATCTTTTCGACCAAGTTAATTGTAAAATCCTCAGTGGCAGAAAGAATCAATATTTGTCGAGATTCGGCGGAATTTATAGCAGAAGTTAGAGGGAAAATAGTGAGTTTGGGACTTGGCCCGGGAAATTCTAATGCTATTGCCCCTATGAAAATGGAGTTAGAGTATCCTCAATTCAGTTGGGATATATAAATAAATTCGAATTTCGTAGCTTTAGAAAATTCGAATTTTGCACATCTAATTGAATGATGTGGATAAACTTCTTTTACTAAAATCTAAATTAGTAGGAAAGCCATTCGATCTTGTGTCCAATTTGGATATAAACCCCAAAAATTACGAGTAGGCTTTGGCTTGTTTAAAGGGGAAAGTTTTAAATTCATCTTTAATTATGAACAAAATTTTTGAGGATATTATTCCTCGACCAGTGCAGTTTTTATCAATTAAAGACCTCAAAATTCTTCTCGAATGCATTTAGCTAGAATTGACTGAGCTGGACAAGTCATTTAATACAGATTTTTTTTTCTGATAATTCTACATCAGCGATTATGATTGCTCACATTCTGTTCGCTAAATTTCCCAACAACGTGCACAGATAGTTAATGAATAAATCGAATGAACGTTTCCCCTCTCTTTCTTCCATCATGTCGTATACTTTCGACATTTTGGATATTATGATGGCATGCTGAGGCGGGAAAATAGCCCGCCAAAAAATGTTGACTTCTTCATCAAATCCAAAATCTATGGCGATAAGTTACGAGCCTAAACAGATTAATAAAAAAAAAAGAGTAGTAATAACTCTAAGTCTCTCACTAATAATGATAATACTACTAATAATAATAATAATAATAATAATGATAATAATAATACTAATAATAAATTTTGCAAATTATGTTACTGATCACCCGACTAAAGTTTGTCCCAAATTTGGGGCAAACTTCCTTTGTTGTATAGTTCTCTAATAAGGGTACGTGTTGTGTGATCGTCTAAATGTTCTGTTTTTGTATCTTCATATTTAATTGTTCATATGCTTTTGTGTGTGTGTGTGTGTCTGGTTTATGTATTATAATACCGATTCGAGAAACATCAATTACATAAAAATAATAATAAAAAATTCCTTATAAGCATTCACAAAGTCTCATCTCACCAAGAATAAAATTCCAAATAACAAATACAGATTCATCGAAACCCAATTTTCTCCACGTCATCAAATTCTGAGGTCGGCTGCATCAACCTTTACCATTTCACAGAATATCAAAAATAAAAAAATCCCAGTCGTTTACAAAAAATACATAGACATTTACAATTAAAGCATATAGCCGTTTCCAAAAACAAAAATAAAAACGACTCACTTATAAACTTCCAGACAATCCTTCACTACAGCAAAAGTTCAACAACAAAATAACAAATCGATGGAAACTAAAATTGTCTACGTCACCCAACTCTGGGGTTTTCTGAAAAAGAAAAAAATATCACCTTTTACTTATCCGAGTGATTATTATTATTGCCTCTTCTGCCATTTCCTCTTCTGCCACTTACGCCACAGCAGGGGAATTCCATTTGCTCCCCAATGCCGGACTGAAATACATTTCGTTCTGCTATATTGGAAAAAAACTCTTTTTTTTCCAGGTCGGCACTTGCGACTGCCCTCAAAGCATACAGCTCAGCGAAAAATATCGGGATTTCCACACATGAATTTTTCCATGTTGATACTACTCGAAATCAACGGAAATCCCATCACCCATAGACAATACTTGTGTTTCTTTCTTCTTTAATTTAAAATTTTAACATTTCATAAAACAGTTTACATCGATTTACATACGATGAATAATATTTTCCACAGCAAAAAAAAAATTCCTAAGAAAAACACCGTACAATTGCAGAAGAAAACATTGCCATTGGCAGAAACTGCCTATTGTTTTCACAAAAAGAACACCGAGTTAATAATTTGGACAATGCATGTGTATGTAAATGTGAACATTCTAATTCCATAACAAACATTTCTTGATTGACATGTTTCTCTAAAAGGTGACAGGTCTTTTCAGCCACACTGTATATGTGTATGTAAATGTGAACATTCTAATTCCATAACAAACATTTTTTGATTGACATGTTTCTCTAAAAGGTGACAGGTCTTTTCAGCCACACTGTATATGTGTATGTAAATGTGAACATTCTAATTCCATAACAAACATTTTTTGATTGACATGTTTCTCTAAAAGGTGACAGGTCTTTTCAGCCACACTGTATATGTGTATGTAAATGTGAACATTCTAATTCCATAACAAACATTTTTTGATTGACATGTTTCTCTAAAAGGTGACAGGTCTTTTCAGCCACACTGTATATGTGTATGTAAATGTGAACATTCTAATTCCATAACAAACATTTTTTGATTAACATGTTTCTCTAAAAGGTGACAGGTCTTTTCAGCCACACTGTATATGTGTATGTAAATGTGAACATTCTAATTCCATAACAAACATTTTTTGATTGGCATGTTTCTCTAAAAGGTGACAGGTCTTTTCAGCCACACTGTATATGTGTATGTAAATGTGAACATTCTAATTCCATAACAAACATTTTTTGATTGACATGTTTCTCTAAAAGGTGACAGGTCTTTTCAGCCACACTGTATATGTGTATGTAAATGTGAACATTCTAATTCCATAACAAACATTTTTTGATTGACATGTTTCTCTAAAAAGTGACAGGTCTTTTCAGCCACACTGTATATGTGTATGTAAATGTGAACATTCTAATTCCATAACAAACATTTTTTGATTGACATGTTTCTCTAAAAGGTGACAGGTCTTTTCAGCCACACTGTATATGTGTATGTAAATGTGAACATTCTAATTCCATAACAAACATTTTTTGATTGACATGTTTCTCTAAAAGGTGACAGGTCTTTTCAGCCACACTGTATATGTGTATGTAAATGTGAACATTCTAATTCCATAACAAACATTTTTTGATTAACATGTTTCTCTAAAAGGTGACAGGTCTTTTCAGCCACACTGTATATGTGTATGTAAATGTGAACATTCTAATTCCATAACAAACATTTTTTGATTGGCATGTTTCTCTAAAAGGTGACAGGTCTTTTCAGCCACACTGTATATGTGTATGTAAATGTGAACATTCTAATTCCATAACAAACATTTTTTGATTGACATGTTTCTCTAAAAGGTGACAGGTCTTTTCAGCCACACTGTATATGTGTATGTAAATGTGAACATTCTAATTCCATAACAAACATTTTTTGATTGACATGTTTCTCTAAAAAGTGACAGGTCTTTTCAGCCACACTGTATATGTGTATGTAAATGTGAACATTCTAATTCCATAACAAACATTTTTTGATTGACATGTTTCTCTAAAAGGTGACAGGTCTTTTCAGCCACACTGTATATGTGTATGTAAATGTGAACATTCTAATTCCATAACAAACATTTTTTGATTGACATGTTTCTCTAAAAGGTGACAGGTCTTTTCACCCACACTGTATATGTGTATGTAAATGTGAACATTCTAATTCCATAACAAACATTTTTTGAGTGACATGTTTCTCTAAAAGGTGACAGGTCTTTTCAGCCACACTGTATATGTGTATGTAAATGTGAACATTCTAATTCCATAACAAACATTTTTTGATTGACATGTTTTAGATTGACACCTTTTAGAGATAAAAGGTGACAGGTCTTTTCACCCACACTCTAACTAAATCATATGTTCTATTCTCTTCTATTTCTTTTCTTTCTTTCTGTTTTTCAAAACCAACAATTTATTATCTGTATCTTTTTTCTTATTTCTTCTATTTATTCTTTCTACACAGTAACGTTTTTTTTCTTTTCTTTTTCTAACGTACTGTTCTACCATTCCTTTCTTTATTTTTTTCCGTTGTGTCTATTTTTTTTTTCACCACGGTAACCTCCAGGTTGGATTTTTTTTCTTTATTTTTTTTTATCTTTTCATCTTTATGTCTCGTGTACAATATTTTTATTTTCGTTTTTTATTTATTTTTTTCTTCCTCGTGGTAACCTCCAGGTTCGATTTTTTTTTCACATCCTTGTATGGGTGCCTTGGTCACGGCAACCAAAATGTGGGTTATTTAATTGTTCATATGCTTTTGTGTGTGTGTGTGTGTGTGTGTGGTACATGTATGTTAGACATACCTTCATGCGTCGTTGATGTTGGTCCATTTGGAATTCATCCTATTCTTGGAGGGGAGACTGGGAACCTGTTTTGGATGAAGATTCATTCATTCCAAGACAATGAATTGGTTTTGTATAGTTTTTATTCACCTTCCAGATGTCAACTGCAGAAGGATGGAAAGTGAATCTCTGGCCTGCATGGTTTAATTCTAGGTCTTATTTCCACACACATCAGCGTCCTCCCGCCCTAGTGAAGGGGAGGAGATGACTGTTAAGCCGTCCGTTGCCTTCTATGTCCAAACCCAATCGCTTCGATCCAGCTAACTTGATCACATGACTCACACGCAAAGTGTCTACAATATAATTTACACACTTCCCTCTATTTCTCATTTCCTAACACATTCACCTATGAAAAGGTGCTGGAGTATCAACAGTGGCATAGCATCAGATTTTGCCGCTCGGGGTGGTCGTAAAATTTGCCCCCCCCCACGGCATATAATTGCCTGGTTTGCAATCCCAGCTGGAATATAGTTACCTGTTGTGCCCCCCCACCGCTGGCATATGATTACCTCTTTTGTCGCCCCCCACCAGGGACATATTTTTCCGATTCCGATGCCTCCAAAAGTTACAATTCTTTTTACAAATTTTTCGGTATAAAATTTAAGATATTTTGTTAGCTTTTATTTATTTTTTCGATTTTTTTATTTTTTATCCTCACAAAATGCCACCCCGTGGTATGTGCCGCTCGTAAAATAGGGACACATTTTTCTGATTCCAATACCTCCAAAACTTCCGATTCTTTTACAAACTTCTCAGTATAAAATTTAAGATATTTCGTTAGCTTTTATTTATTTGTATTATATTTTTTTATTTTCTATTTTAAACCTCTCAAAATGCCGCCCCCAAAATGGGCCGCTTGTAAAATAGGAGATAGATTTTTCCGATTCCAATACCCCCAAAAGTTCCGATTTTTAAAAAACTTTTCGGTAAAAAAAATTCCGATTTTTTGTTAGCTTTTATTTATTTTTTCTATTTTATATTTTTATCCTCACAAAATGCCGTCCCCCCCCCGTTATGTGCCGCTCGTAAAATAGGGACACATTTTCCGATTGCAATACCTAAAAAACTATCGATTTTTTTACAAACTTTTCCGCATAAAGTTTAAGATATTTTGCTAGCTTTTATTTATTTTTTCTATTTTCTGTTTTTCGCCTCTCAAAATTCCGCCCCCTGACATGGGCCGCTCGTAAAATAGGGATACTTTTTTCCGATTCCAATACCTCCAAAGGTTCCGATTTTTTAAAAACTTTTTGGTAAAAATCAATTCCGATTTTTTGTTGACTTTTATTTTATTTATTTTTATTTTATTTTATCTTCTATTTTCAACCTCTCAAAATGTCGCCCCTGACATGTGCCGTTCATAAAATAGAGACACATTTTTCTGATTCCGATATCTCTAAGCATTAGGTGTTAAAAATGATGATAAGAACTTTAATAATTCAACTTACTATTTTTCGAAGCTTATAACTATTTGAAAAATGGAATTCAAACCCTAATTTTTTTTCCAATTAAAAGAGCGAAGACCAAATTTAAAAAAATAACAGGTTTATTAGCAAATTATGCAATGTTTTTTTTTAATCGGTTTTCTTTAAAAAAGATTTAAAGAAAATCAACATATTTTGACTTGCTTCGATAAATATATGTATGCTAAAAAAATCACTTACCTAAAAAATACTATTAAATGGGTAGTTCCATTCTTCATTATTAAGAATTTATCCATATTTATATTTGAAATTCCATGTATTTTTTAAATAAAATAATTTTTTAAATCAAGGGTCATAGAAAATCGCATTTTCGTAATGTGTTCTGCGCCATAAGCTTAAAGGCTGCTACTGCTACTTTGGAATTTATCAAATACAGATTTGTCAAAGGGACATAATTAATGTCTTTTTATTGCGTGCTGTTAACCAAAATTAGTATTTTTGGTCCTCCGTATATAAAAAAAAACACATTCACTTATAAAGTTTTCCTCTTAAACAAAAAATCCAGTTGACCAATTTTTTTTAATTCTCTTAATGAAATACACGAGTTTTTGATTATTGTATCTTATTATTTCTACTTTATTGACTGGATTTTTTTTAAATATCTAAAAAAGAAAACATTGAATAAAATAGAAAAAAATGCCATCAGCATCCGTTATTTACTTGACAATATAAGCATAACATGACCTTATATTATATTTTCACTCTTTTTTATAGAGTGAAATGTTTTTTTAAATATCTAGAAAAAAATTGAATGAAATAGAAATAAATTGTCGTCATCGTCCATTACTGCACAATATAAGCAGAACATAGGCTTCCAATTAAAAAAAAAATCAACGTGGTTTTAAAAAAAAGGTTTTACACTTTGGACTTTACAGGTAAATTTCCAAAAAAACACTTCTTTTTTAGTTTTAAATTAGAATTAAATTTATTTATTAATTTTTATCTTCAATTTGTGATATATAAAACTTTGGTAGATAAATTAATTATTTAATTTTTAATAGACATTTAAAAATGAAAGGGGGTGAATTTAAAAAATAACGTTTGTCGTAAATATTATATTTGGTTTATTAGAAAGAGCATAAAATTTCACATTGACCCTGAAAATATCGTAAAAATTGAACCAATAAAAAAATTTTGATAGATTTTCAAAGTTTGAAAATTGAAAAAAATGTCACTCGTAAAATACAATTTATTTCATACATCAAAAAATGACTGGTTGAATGCGCATCAGCACTTTGTAAACACTGTTTAAAAAAAAAATAATATTTCTATTATTTTTTAAACAACTTTAATAGTTTATTTTGGAAGTATAATCCATAAAGAAAAAAAACAACCCATTTTTAAAAGAGAAATTACGAGTTTTTTATATTTCATTTGCAGTTTTGTGTTAGGGGTGTCAAAAATTCCCCTCAAATTCTGATACACCTATCTAAGCATGCTGACTGATTTTCTTTATATGCCATATGCAAATTGAAGCTTCCCTTCAGGATTGGATTATTTGAAACAACCTTGAAATAAGGTTGCACACCTTGGCCTATTTCTAGATAAAGATGGACTGATGTGGACCCAAGGATGCATTCAGAACGCCAACATTTCTCCATATGATGTAAAATTTAGGAAAAAATAGAGAAAAAAAATCACCTGACCAAACTGGTCATTATTGAATCTCACTTGAATTGTAATATGGGAGCAAACTTTATTCGGTTTTTGTATCCCTCAGGAAATCTGTTCTCTGCAGCTGTGTTATATGTAAGAGAATCACTTTTCTAACATGGAAGCCCCCTCTAGGTCTCAACTGCCCTCTCATTGGGGTAAATTTTGTCCAACCTTTCAAACATGTGGGTGCAGATTTTACTGGACATTTTTTTGTCAAAAATAATAATCAGGACATCAAAATATATGTCTTACTGTTTACTTGTATGAGTTTGTGTGCTATACATCTGGAGTTACTGCCAGACATGAGCACACGCTCATTCTTATTAGCCTTTATTATGTTCACCAACTTATTTGGTGTGCCCACCCATGTGTATTCCGACAATGCTAAATCAGTTTAAGAGTCAGGTATTATATTGCCAGATGTATTTGTCTTCAACGAATTTAAAGAACATTTAAAATCAACTACTATTATTCATTATACCATTCACCTTTACTCTGATTGGCATGAGGGAGCATGGGAATGATTGATTAAGAAAGTTGTTGGGTAGGAGGAAACTCGGTTATTTTGATTTTCTAACCGTCTTTTCAAACGTTCAAAAGGAGTAGTGTGATCGCCTCCAGGAGTGGTAAAGCTCCCCATTAAGATCCCTGAAACACTGAGTAAGGCCAGGCAACTATGTTAAGCATTATTTAGTGCCTGGGCAGCGACAGGTAACCTGGCTGAAAGGAAGAGTTGAGTTATGAAATTATTGTTTTGTAAAACAGACATTTTTTTATTGTTGGGGAAAAGTGAAAAATTCAATAGCGTTTTGAAAGCATCACAGATATGATTTTGATTCTGGGGCCACACAAGATGGCAAAGGATTGACCTCTCTGTCGTAGGAATTGAAATCACCAGCACACATCCATTAGATCGTGAGTTCCCGGAATGACGTATCCAGCGGTTATTGGTCTAGGAAACAGCCTACCCTACCCCATCACCTCACAATATAAGGGAATACCCCCACCCAAATCAGTCAGTTGGAGAGTTGGGCTGGATCTCGAGAGAATTTAACACTAATCAAAGGGACGCTGTTGCGCCCTGCCCCTCCTCGACCGTCGTCACCATAGACCATAGAAAATAAGATGCAAAAGTGTTTTGTATGAAAGCGAACTGAACAATTGTACATAAGTATATATCACATTTTGTAAATTTCGTTTGAGTTAATTCAATAGAATAGAGATATTTGAGTTTGTCTTCTTTTGCCTGCATGAGAAGCTAATTATTTTCAGTGGAAACTGGCATATCAACCTGATAAACAAGACCTGTGGCGCAGAAGAATCCTGTAGAGAACTCCCGGAGAGAAAACGATCACGACCATTGTGACTTGAACGGGATCACTGGTTGCCACGACCAGGATCGACCCTGAAAGAAAAACAAGTAAAATAAGACAGAGAAGGAAAGAGACGAAATAGGAAGCTATAATATAAATCCACGGCACAAAAAAAAACCCACTGGGAAAAGAACTGATTTTCAAAACACAAAGAAAAAAACTATAAAAAGAGTGAAATACTTGAAAAATAAAATAACAAAAAGAAGTAAGAGAGACTGTGTTTGAATTGTTAAATCGGATAAAAGGGAAAGAGACAGAGAGTGAATTAAGAAAAGAGAGAGAGAGAGGGAGTAAGGTGTGTGGAGAACACAATGTGAAACTCTGTCATAGTAAATATCTTGAGGAGATATTTTGAATTTCTTCGATTGAGTTTATTGTATTATATTTGATCCCCTGGTTGTTGTTAGCATGTAAGGGGGGGGTAAGAAAAAATAATAAGCATGTCAACTGACGACATTAAGAAGGTGGAGGAGCCGGTGACTGCGGCGGTCGAGGGACGAGTGAGGGGTGACAACTACGAAATGGAGGAAGATATGGACAGCCCAAGGCGTTGGATTGAGCAGATTCAGGGAGAAATTGAAGACGGTGGAACAGAACTTAGATTCACCACACATCACAGAAGCTTTCCGAACCTTATTAGGAAATTTAAGAATCCCAAGTTTCAGAGGGGGGGGGCGAGGGAATTAGACGACTGGCTGCATGCAGTGGGGAAAAGCAGATTTGTTCGGGCTGCAAGATGCCGAGATGATATTGTTAGCCTATGAGGCTGCGGCGAGACTGGTCTCATCGGGCGACATTTTCAGGAGAATCCTCGGTTGATTAAGGAGTTCAGTAGTGAGAGGACGGCTATTGATGCAGTGATAGAATTGTTCAGGCTTAGACAGCAAGCTGGAGAAGAGATAAGTGCCTTGGCAGAGCGGATGTCCGGATTGGCTATAAGAGCCTTACTGGATCAGTTGGTCCAAGATAGTGGACCAATACAGGCGTTATTGGCTGACACCCTAGGCGAAGCCCTTTTTGACCATGACATAAAGGCAGATGTGCTGAAAGGCAATCCTATTAAGCTGTGCAAGGCCTTAGACCTCGCCCAGAATAGCGACAAAGTGTGGAGCCATATCCAAAGTTTGAGGTTGTGGGATGAGGTTAGGGAAAATCGCCCTACCATGAGGAAGCCAAAAACGGTCACTGAAACTAACCATCCCCAGGGATTGGAAAAGGAGATTGATCAGGAAGGATGGGGTTAGTGTGTTTCTGGTGCGATTACGAGGATCATCGAGTGGTGGAGTGGCCGACTCTATGGGGAGGTAAGCCCTGAGAGCTACAGCCCTATTGTAAGACCAAATGGTGGACGGGTGCAGATTGTTACCTTGGAATCAGCTTATATGCCTGACCAGCATAACGACCTCCACCCAAGGGTAAATCTCGGGGGAACATGAAGGAGGCCCCAAAACAAAGGCTGGGGGGGGCAGATCACCTGGATACAACCCACCTCAAAAACGGCCTCGGGAAACCCTGATCAGTTGACCAAGGCATAAGGGGACCGGTGACCCGTGAAGGAGAAAAAACCCTGCATTGTTGGATGTGCAGACAGGCTGGCCATATGGCCAGGGCATGTCTGTAGGCATGCTCTTGGCATTGTGGGGAAGCAGGCCATCGGTGGAGAGATTGCCCTCAGAAAGGAAAAACATCCCCAAGAAAAGGGGAGAGATACCGTCCAGGAAACATGAGCAAATCCCAGACTGCCTGGCGGTCGCCAGGTGAGGAATATTTACTGCCGCCCCTAGCCTGAGGCTAGTCATTGAAAAAAGAATGGCTCAGAGTATGTCAGGTTCTGAGAGAAGGAGAAGGCCTGACTTGCCCCATGGAGGTGGGGAGCGCGGAATCAATAGCCCTGGTAGATACAGGTGCGGCGGTATCATTATTAAGTGCAGGTGCATACAATCAAATGGAGGATAGAGAACCCTTGCAATCAGCAGATATGGAATTGGCACATGCAGACAACACTAAGTTGCAGCTGTCAGATTTCATGTGAGTGGAACAATGAACTTATCACCATACTACTTGCTCTAAAACAGAGACGTGATCCTGCCATTAGATAATATATTAATAGCTTGTAGAGTATACCATGGTGATGAGCAACACGAGATCGCTCTAAAAGAGATGCATCGATCTTTTACTTTGATAAGGAATAACATTCAGGAAGTTAGGAAAAAACTGATAGAGAACAAGAATAAGAAAATAAACTCAGTAGATTTTAAGATTGGAAATCTGGTTTTTTATAAGAACCACAGAAGTTGCATGTGGAACATTTGTGGGCAACGTTGATTGAGGAAAGGTCAATGAGTCGGATAGTGATTGAGCCACAGAACAAGCTGATATCCTAATATGGCGGAGTAAACATCAACGGGAGAAGCCGTTAATGGATCATAGAATCATGATATATAGTGTGACATCGAAAATTGAGAGTTGGTTTGGAATTTGGAAGTGGGGAAGAGGAACCAGTGAGAGGCTGTTTTTAAAAAATATTCCTTTTTTGGGGTTCGTTTTATACGTGACACTTTGGGAGATGATTTCAGCTAAGCATTTTAACAGATTATATGAAGGAATATAGGAATGAGTTATGAAAGAAAAGATTATGAGAAAGACAAAAGAAATTAATTTTTCCTTGTTTATAAACTCGAGCATCGAAGTCATCAAGTGTCATCTACCGATGTCAATTTTAAATTATCAAATGGTATTCACCATGCATCGGGTGTTCGCCGTATTAAGACATTTAACAAAAGAAAAAAGAAACTTATTCTTGGAAAGAAAAAAAAATTGAGTTAACAAGACAACAATGAGTTTTCCGAATATTAAGCAATGTAATTCCTTATGTTATGAATGGTGGCCACCACTGATAACATAAAGAATTACTCAGAATCCATAAAACTATTTGTTTGCGGTAATTTTAATGCAATATTAGTTTTCAGCATACCTGAAAACCTGTAGACGTTGTAATGTTAAGGGATTGTTAAGATGAAAAGTAAGTAACAATTTACCAAAACGCTTTCAGGCAGCTCCCCCCCCCCTCAATTTATCACCATGTGGCCAGAAAGTGGGTGCTCATTTTACATTTAATTTACATAGAAATGTGATCCCCACTTTTTGAAAAAATAATATGAGTATATGAAAAAATGATATGAGTATCATGAAAACTAATTATTATTTTCTTTGTTAAACGATAAGAATTTTTTTTTATGTTTAAGTCAGTATTGAAAACAAAAAAAATCGGCAGCAAAAAGTTTTCGGCAGATTTGTTGTTTAGTTGTACAAATAGCCTCTAAACCTGTTAGCAAAAAAAGGAAATGTGAGGTCGACACCGGTGCATTCTTTTTTTTATATGGAAGTCACCACTTATCAAGGCCTGAAGGCCACTCGGGGTTAAGGGTTATTGCGTGTACAGTAATCAATGGGATAATATCGTAGTAATCGTTAGTAATGGAGATTTGATAAAGTGTCTTACTTAAGGGGGAAGTTTATCAGGAATTTGTTTATGCTGGACTTGAAGACATCCAGGTTGTAGTCAGGTAGTAAACAGGCAAACAGAAGAGAGTTCACAGGTGTGCACTTCTAAGAAAGAAACTTTGTTCATGGAATCTACATTTTGATTTAGGCAGAGATAAAGAGTGGGGAAAATTAATGACAGTGGTTTCAGATAGATGGGTGTTTATCATGAAATATTGGCGATGGGGCACCAGAGATTGGAACTAAGACGAACACTTGCCATGGAAGTAACGGTAAAATAAAGACAGGCTCACAACGATTCTTCTGTGGGAGAGAGGTTGCAGGGAAGAGAAGAGACATCCCCCCACTAAGCTAAGAAGTCTATTTTGTACTTTGTCAAGGCAGGATAGGCATTTTAGTAGCTCCTGCCCAGATGTGGTGTACTACTTAGTATGCAGTACTCCATCCTTGGATGTACTTGGCTTTTATATAGAGAATTGCATCAGCAGTGAGATATCTACTGGAGCTTAATATTCGGAAAACTCGTAGCCTATATCATAAACAGAAGTTGGTTTACATTTACGTTATTATTGCAAATGTAATCATGCGATTAAAATTTAATAAAAATTAACCACGTTGTTTAACAAAAAAAAAAAGAGAAATAATGCAAGATGAAGTTTAAAAATAATTAAATGTGTTTTATTTTTATAATTTAAAAATAAAAACATTAAACAATATTAATAAAATGTTGGTTTTGTTCTCGAAAAGAAATAATGAAAGATGAAGTTAAATATTGAATTCGTGTGGAGACGCATATGCACCCGAGACCAATATAAAATGTAAAATCAAACCAAAATCTTATTTAGGTACTTGTGCATTTAACAAACCAGACGTAATTCAGCATTTGCTCGGCTTTGTCCGGCGCATGACGTCAACAGCCGGATAAAACCGAGCGTTGGCGATAAAATAAAGACAACGCTACAAAAAAATAACTGTACAATGAAATTGTAAAATGTAGAAACAAAAAAAAAATTAAATTTTTTATTATTATATTATTTTTATTTATTAGTGGAAGGAGGGTTTCGGCGTTCCTATTTGGTACAGTGACCAAGAAACCCCCCTTTTCGGCGGGGTCGTATCCACCGAAGACCCAGACCGGTGTCAGAAGTCTCCCGACGTTGTGTTTTCTGCGGTTAAAAACGGACTCGTCGGTTTCTACCGTTATGGCCTGGGCCTCCAATCTGCCGGGGATTCCTGAGAAAAAAATCCCTGCAGGAAAAATTTCCAATCCACAATTGTGTGGCGAGAACGTAACCCACATTCGCGATGGAGATTTTGTGTAGATGCCATCTCGAACGCCCATAAGTATATTATTTTTATTATACATGCGATGGTTAGTCGGGATTTTGAGAAGAAGGTCCCAATCCTAATGGAGGTCCATCGACGACATGTTACACTTCTACACCTCCAACCGTAACCGTCGGAAAGGCTTGTTCTCTTTGCAAAGTACACAATCCTGGCCAAAATGTAAACACCTTTTCTCTTCTGCCAACAATTTCCGTTGCTGGCAAAAGTTTAAGGGCAGCCTCTGGGGTCTGGAGCTGGTCCGCAAGGTTTGTAATATTCATTATTATTTCGTCAGTTATCTTTTTAAAACAAAATTTTTTTTTTAACTCTCTTCAAATAAGCGTTTCTTGAGTTGTGACACTCTTCCAATTGATAGCGAAATTCTCGTCTGCTTAATCGGCAACGCTCAGTTATATCCGGCTGTTGACGTCATGCGCCGGACAAAGCCGAGCAAATGCTGAGTTACGTCTGGTTCGTTAAATGCACAAGTACCCTTATTTATATTATTCAATGTTTTAAATTTTAAATTATAAAATAAAAATTATAAAATAAAAATTTTAAATTATGAAATAACACACATTTAAGCATTTTAAAAATTCATTTTTCATTTCTTTTTTATTTGTTAAACAACGTATTATTTGTATTGTTTAATGTTTTAAATTTTTAATCATACAATAACATTTTAAAATTATAAAATTAATCCTTTTATTTATTAAACAATGTGGTTAATCTAAAATAAATTATACGTAAACAAACTTTGGCAGTGTTGTACTCTGTCCCGAAAATGTTCGATAACTCTTGGCGCTTCACAATTTACTATGACATCGTCTAAGCAGGTGCGCGTTCATATTAATTTGATTTTATGCAAACGCAATTGAATAAAGTACACCGTCTAAAAGCACGCGGTCGCTTTTTCATTAAAGTTTCGATAAATTTGCACGTTTTTTTTTTAATACGCACGTTTTTTTTTTTAATACGCACGTTAAAGTTATTTCAAGTTATTACAAATACACAATTATTTAATTAATTTATTTTTAATTTTCACGTTTTAATTTTTTTAAAGTTCTTTCTAGTTATTACAAATTAATTAATTTATTTATCTTTATATTATTTATTTATTTTTATTTATCTGTTCAATATGAGAACAGAAATTGTTAACCGTGTGTTAACAATTGCCGAAATACATGAAACGAGTTGGACATTTGCAAAGTTTACCAAAGTCATTGGAACTCAGCTACACGCTGCAGCTTCTTTAGGCCTGATACGGAATACCAGCGTATGCCAAAGTTGCAACAATCGTAGGGTTCTGCATAAACGGTCAAAAACTTCTGATGGATATGTGTGGAATTGTCCCTCAGATTCTTGCAAATCCACAGCCACTGTCAGGAAAGGCTCCTTCTTCGAAAGAAGCCGCTTGCCGAGAAGTAAGTTGCTGACATTAATATTCTGGTGGAGCATGGAAATGATCCAGCGCAGAATAAAAGATGAAATCGGTGCATCGGAACACACAATAGTTGACTGGATGCCTTTCATCCGAGAAGTCTGTGAAAAAGATATCATAGACAACCCAATGATGCTGGGTGGAATGCAAATAGAGACAAATGTACCAAAAGAAGTTGAGATCGAATTGAGATTGAGGAGGGAATATAATAGAGGGAGAGCAAAAAATGGAGTGTGGGGTTTTGGAGCCGTAGAAAGAGGAAGTAGTCGATGCAATCTTGCAGTGGTAGAACGAAGGGATCGGGACACATTACTTCCAATTATAAGATCTTGGATTCTGCCAGGGACCAGGGTCATCAGTGACGGATGGGCGGCCTACGGAAGTATGCCCAGAGTCACGATAAGGTGCTCCTGCTCCACGAACAAAATTTCATAAATCCAGTAGACTCATCAGTTCACACACAAACTGTGGAGGGATTTTGGTCCCACATAAAAAGAAAACTTAGGAGAGTAGCGACAAATGAGAATTTGTTCCACTCATCTCATGGAAGAGTTGTGGAGACGACGCGAGAAGGAGCACGCATTTCCTCGCATCATTAAATGCATTCGAGAGCAATATGCTTAAAACAAATGTTCTTAAATAATTATCATTTTATTCAATATTTTGTTTGTTCGTGTTAAATTTTATTCAATATTTTTCATTTTTTAATGTCTATGCAAAACTGCACAAGTACCATTTTATTCAATATTTTGTTTCGAGAGCAAGATGCTTAATAAAAATGTTCCTGTTAAATAATTTTCATGTTATTCAATTTTGTATTTGTAATAACTTGAAATAACTTTAACGTGCGTATTAAAAAAACGTGCAAATTTATCGAAGCTTTAATGAGAAAGCGTCGGGTTATTATTTATTCAAATTCGTCTGCGTAAAATCAAATTAATATGAACGTGCACCTGCTTAGACGGTGTCATAGTAAATTGTGAACCGCCAAAGTTATCGAACATTTTCGGGACAGAGTACAACACTGCCCAAACTTTTGGATATATAACGGTGGCAACCCAACGTGTCCCTCTTTCTGATAAAAGGGTTGGAGGCTATTTGTACAACTAAACGGAAAATCTGCCAAATTTTCAACAATAAATCAACATTTTCATTAGGATTATTCGCTTAGTAAATGTAGTTATATCCCTTACATTTTTATAGTATTCTGCAAATGCGCAAAAATCGATACTAGATTCATGTAGTAATACTTACGTTTTTGTTTTATAATCTGCTTTCGATTAACTTTATCTGCTTTTATAAAGGAAACAATTTTTCAAATGTGATTGACTTTACAAGCTAAAGTTAACATTCAAGATGACGAACGGAAGAGCAAGTTCGCAAAAAACAAAATTGAGAGGAAAAATAAAAAAGAAATCATTTCGAAATAGAGCCGATCTATTTGATGAATATCACGGATAAAATTAGTATTATTTTATTTAACATTTTAATACTTACATGAGAGAGAACAGATTACAAGTTTCATCTTTATTAATTTTATAATTCGTTGCACGTGCAATTTAATGGCGGAAACTAATAAAGCATAGATACGGGTAAAATGAATGCTGACGCTCAAAATGTATAAACATTTTGACCCCTCCTCCCTTTACTAAAAAAGTTACCCAAAATCAGGAAATTAACCAAGTTTAATAAAATTTGCAATATTTATCAAATAATGATCGTGGAATATAAGGAACTAATTATTTTTATTTAAATCTTAGTGGAAATATTTTATTTTGTTTAAACAAAAAAATACCTTTACTAAAGTTATGGTTTTTCAGTAGTAAATAAAAAAACGCAAAATTTATTTTTTATATATAAATAAAGCATGGTAATTTGTAATAATAAAATAAAATAAAGTAATTTTTACAGGAACATTACGAAAAAAAACCCTAAAATCCGTATTAAATGAATTCGATATAACTCGAAGAAAAATGAATTTTTCGAACTACCGATATTATCGTTGAATTAAGCGTTGTTTATTTAATATTTTATTGTTTATTTAACATTTTCACAAAAAAAATTATAATTGCAAAAAATATTTCTACATTTTTTTTTAATTACAGGTTTTGCATAATTTTTATATGCAAGCTTTTAATAATTTCCTTGCTCGCAAGAATGTAAAACTTTCGGCGTAACATTTTTTTTTTTATAATATTGAACAATAATTTAAAAAAAAATTAATTTAAAAACAGGAACATACAAAAATAATTAAATTAAAAAATGGAAAATTCATACAAGCGTTCCATGTCGGTAATAACGATGGCCATTCTTGAAAAGAAAAGGAAACCTGTCCGTTTTGCTCCTACCTTTTACCTCCAACTACCCTATGTCATTTTCAGATACGTTTCAAATTGTGTAAAGTTGACTTTAAATTTCACATAATCATTCCGATTAATTAAAACGTAAGTTTGTATTTTTTTAAAGTGGTAATTTTTTCAATAATCATAAATTGTTTCCTTTCGAGTTTGAATTCTGTATAGATAATAATAAATAATAGCGTTAACTTTTTTTTAAATAATTAATGAATTTAATTAACATTTATGCCGTTTAAAGTTCATGAAAGTTTAAATTCTATTAATAATTGGTTGAATTTTTATAATGAATAAATTGTTATTGTAACTTAGTGAATTAAATTCACTGAATTTGATTGAGTCAATTAAGTTGACCTTCCAACACTTAAAATACATTTGTAGTTTTATTAAAAAATAATTTATCGACGCATTTATAGTAGCCGACGAAGCAAAAACGAAGGAAATAAATAAATAAATATTACCAAAGGCAAACTATCTTTCTACATAACTAGATCAGTTTTTTGTGTGTTCTAACTTATTTTTAGTGTTCTTTTTCTAAGCAAACAATTCCAATAAAAAATTTGTCGTTGTTGCCGTGGTCGGTTTTTTGCATCTAAGTACCTCTGGCCATTTAGAGTAAGAGTCAACTACGGGATTATGCGGGACCTGTGGAGGATTTTTACTACCTGATAGGTAGAAAAAACCTCCACAGGTCCCGCATAATCGATGTGGATCCTCGATAATGGTTGTTCAGCCTTAGGTCAAGGTTTATATGTTATCGGTGGTGCTTTTGCAGCCAAAGCACAGCCTTTGCATCTGTTCACCATGTTGGTAATATCTTGGTCCATAGCTGGCCAATAAACAAAACTTCTCATTAGGCTTTTCATTCTGTTTATTCCTGGATGCCCCATGTGAAAATCCCTGAGAATTCTTTTTTGAAGGGTTTGGGGGATGACAACCCTTTCACTGCATAACAGTATTTCGTCGCAACCAGAAAAAATGTCTGAACTGGTGTCACCCAGTGCTAATTTCTGCTTTGCAGTTTGAATGAAATTGTCATTTAGGGATTCTGACTTAATTTCCTAAAGTGTGACCGGCAGTTCACGAATAATATTGTTTATCATGGTTTTTACATCACTATTAATACATAGTGCCGTGATTACTGAATCTTCATTTTGGCAGGAATCAGTCTCGATAGAACGTCTGTATGGGCTAGTTGTTTTGAGGGGAGAAATTGAATTATAAAATTATAATTCAGCAGAATAGTTCCCCATCTTAATAGTCGGTTCGCAGTGAATGTTGGAAGTCCTTTTGTTGATCCAAAAATGGATATCAACGGCTTATGGTCGGTTTGTAGAAAAAAATGTCTTCCGTACAAGAATCGGTGGAATTTTGAAACTGCAAATATAATTCACAGGGCCTCTTTCTCGATCTGAGAATAATTCTTTTCTGCTGGCAAGAGAGTCCATGATGCAAAGGCAATAGGCTGTTCCATCCGGCATTCAATGTAGCATGCATGCCCCGACACCATATTGACTAGCATCGCTAGCTACTATTTTTATATTACTATATATATTACTATATGTGGCTTGAAATAGGAATAGTTTTGAAGTCAGAATTCTTTTTATTTCTTGGAATGATGTCTGGCAATCTTCTGTCCACTCCCAAGCCTTATCCTTTTTCAGCAATTCATTAAGTGGTGCGCGCAATTTGTGCATATTTGGGATGAACCCCTGGTAATAATTTGCCAAACCTATAAAACTCTGCCATTGAGTTATGTTTACTGGTGCCGGCATTTCTTTAATAGCGGTCACCCTATCTCGGTCTGGGCATCCTCCATCCTTATCGATTATTTGACCCAGGTATTTAATTGTTTGTAAAAAGAACTAGCATTTGTCTGCTTTGATCTTAAATCCATAATCTTGTATTCGACTGAATAATTGTCTGATATGTTTTTCATGTTCCTCCCTGCTTTTGCTTGCTATGATAATGTCATCAAGATATGTTATTGCGTTGTCCAAGCATAGTATCCATTGCTTGCTGGAATATTGTAGGTGCCACGTCGATACAAAACGCGAGTCTTTCGTATCTGTACAAACCCCGATGATACAGGGGAGGTTAGTGCTTTTGTCGTTTACCGGAATCTGTAGGTAAACATTGCTTAGGTCGATCTTAGAAAAAAACTTGCCGCCATTTAATTTCGTGAACACTTCTTCTGGACTAGGTAATGGATAGTGAAAATCTTCTAAGGACCCATTGAGTCCGGTCGCAAAGTCGGTGCAAAGACGAATTTCCCCGGACCTTTTCTTTATGTAAACTGCCGGAGCTTTCTAATCAGTCTAGTTCCTTACGTTTCTTTTTAAACACCAGTTGTGTGCCAGGTTTCAACTTAAAATCTGAGGCCATTTTTGTACATCTCCCCAGGCCAGGAGTAAATACGTTTTTGAATTCCTTTTTAAAACAAGTTATAAGTTTCTTCGTTTCTACTGGGTGGGTATCTATTTTTTTGCAGAATGTGGATATAGGAAGATCCTAGAGACGAAACTCCTCCATGCTGTCAGAACTGAACAGGTTCTCACTATCTTTTAGCACATACAATCTTAGTTTTTTTTCCCCCATAAAATGACGTTTGTAATTAATGCACCTTCAAAATTAATTTTTGTACCATTAACGACCATCGCCGTTCTGTTGGTTTTTAACATAGTCGGCTTTCGTAATATTTTCCACGTTTTGAGATTTATTATTGAAAGATCCGATCCACTGTCTAATTGGAATTTAATAGCCTTCACAGAAATATTAACCGTTACATATTCATATAGATTTTCATCTACGACATCCTTAGTTCTGGTTTGACGTAAACAGCTTCTATTCTGAGTTTTCCGACAGTGCGAACTTTTATAACCGATCTTATTGTATAAATGGCATCTTTTTGTTAAAAAAATGTATTCATCCACGTCTGAAACAAGCGCTCGGTGCTTTTAGTTTTCCTGAATTTCGCTAGTTAGTGTCTGTGTGCAATTTCGACGCTTTTTCTTAGTTGCTTTTTTATATTCGCGATGCCTGCTTCGATATTTCTTGCATCTTTTTTTATAATTTCTACTTTTTGACAATCCTCAGTCAATTTTTGAAGTGTTAAGTTCGGTTCATTTTCTAATTTTGTAAGGACTCTGTGCCTGATTTCCGCATCTTTTCCCGAGATTAACCCTTGCGCAAAGAAGGCATTTAAAATTGTCTGCTGTTAGTTCAGACAACTTAAAGTCATCAGAGTGTTTGTTCACTACAGCTGCGTAGGTGACAAAATCGTCATTATCGTCTTTTACTACATTTAAACATCTCCAACGCTTATGGAAAAAAAACGTTTTCGACGAGAAAAGTTCTGTTAACAAAATTACCGTCTCATTGAATGATAAATCTGCTGTTTTCCGAGGCAAGATGTAATCCACGAATTTATCATGCTCAGCCATTTCCAATTTTCGTAGTAGAAATCTGGTTTTCTTTTGATCAAACTAGTTGCTACAGTCAATATTAAAAAAATCTTCATAAAGCCAAAAATACGCTGCGAATGATTTTTCCTCTTCCTCATATTTAAAATTGTCTATCGCGGTCCATATTGTATTCTGAGAAAATGCTGAATTGCTTTCTGCGTTCACATTATTTTTAACAATTTCTGTCAGTAGCTCCTCTGTTCATAATTGACATTCGGCTAACTGTTTTTGAATTTCCTTTAGCTGTTCCTCGAATCGTATCTGACGTTCAGTCCAGTGTTTTTCGGATTGTGACTGACGCTTTGCGGCATCGATATCCAACTTGATCAAATGTTCCAATGCTACTTTCAATTCGTCCATGTTGCTTTGTCAACATTAGCAATTTCAAAACGTTCGCTGAATTTTACAAAACCGTTTTATTTTTTCTTATTTCTTCCTCCAAACAATAAAACAAACAGAAAAAAACATAAATACATAAAAAGTTCATTGTCTAAAGAAAAAAATCAAGGGTATATTTTTTCCAGAGAAAAAAAATAACGCCCGATTTTAGCAGCGAAAACCACAAGTGACAAATTCTTTTTCCAAAAGTATAAAAATTTACCTTTCTAAGTTGCGACGAACCTTTTTCTTTTTGCGAAAGTACAACGCTATCTTTGAAAGTCGTGACAAACTTTTTTCTTTTCAACTCTTTTTTTTTCTGTAATGATCTGCGTTTTTTTTTAGTTACCGTGAACCTTTCAGTTGCGAATGTTATGTTAGACACTTCCTTAGGCTTGATAACATTTGAGTCCGACGTCGTTAGTATTTTCAGAATACTATTTCAACACAAGTATTTTTTTCAATGTCGTTACTGTTTTCGATTTTAGTGTGCTCCTTGAATCCAATGTCGTCAGTGTTTAGTTTTTTAGAACACTGTTTTTAAACGTATGTTCTCCGAATCCAATGTCGCCAGTGTTATGGCTTGCGATAAGCCACAAAGAAAACAGAACAATAGAATAGAGTTTAAACAATGTATTACTGGAACAACAATGTAAAAAGGTTACAACTGAAAAGAGTAGTAAACGTCACCGAGCAGGGAAGGGTCGCTCTGGTGTTTAATCCACACCTGAGATCAAAAGGTCTATGGTTTATATAATGGATAGAACAGTCCATTTGGAGGGTGATTCCCCCACAACACCTAAAAACGGCTCTTTTCAGGGCCACCAAATTTTAATGAAAGTTTTATTAACTACATATGCAATATTAATGTTTGGTGTAAAATAGCAAAAATTTTTTAATAAAAAAACGAAAAATAAATTACTTTTGATCTTCGTAATTGTAAATTTAATAAACTTCAAAAATAAATTATAATAATGTTTCAATTTCTAAAATCTAATACAAATCAAATCTCTGATATAAAGAAATAATGAGCATCATGTCGGCCGACTCTTTTAGAGTTGCATAACTTTTCGACTTGATGGGTTCATTGTATTCTATGATCATTAATTAATACTGAAATTTTCATAAATTTTTTTTGATTTCCTGAATTTTTATGAATGTTTAAATGCAGGGAGGGGTTTAGGGTTTGTATGCTTTTAGGGTACAACCTAAGAAAATAAACGATTCAATACAAGCCTCTGAAATGACGAAGACAACAATTTCATAAAAGGTTTATTAAGGAGAATGTGTTCCTTGTCAAAAGCTGGACTCCGGCTACCTGGTGCTATCGCGGTAGTTATTCCCCGTGGAATCGTCGATACCATTAGAAATCACCGAGGTGGAGAGAGAAAGAAGAAAAGGGAGGATCCGTTCTTTTTGGCGTCTCTTTCAGTAAGAACGAGTTGTTCTTCTTCCAACTGGATGCTGGCCAATTTCCTTTGGGGATAGGAAGGATCAATGCGCCGTACCCCTGATTGGTCAATATGTGGCCAAATAGTACAGGGGAGAGGCATTGATTCGAGCAAGAAAAAAAGTCCCATTTGTTTCTGCTACGGGGTCTGCAACTGCAAAAAAAAAATGCTCAATAAGCCGGAACATTGTTAAATAATAATGAAATTATGTCATTAATGTGCTTCCGTACTTCTTCATAACTTTTTTTTTTTTACACGAAACTAATTTTGTTGCTACCATGGCCACATTTTTGGATAATTATTACCCTTTTTAGCAACAGTTAAGTACGTTTATTGTATTAATTCATTAAGATTAAGACTTTAACTTAATACTTCACTTGGAAATAATTCCAGAAAACTTCTATTTCTCTTGCCAGAAAAATGTAAACGCGATTTTTGTCATGATGAATTTTTATGTGAAATATACGGTTTTTCAGATTTGAGATAAAATTATTCCATGTATTTTTTATTTCACACGCTATTTTTTCTTTGAGAAATTAACTTTAAGTTGTAATCTTTTAAACATAATCAAAAATTAACCGAAAATTTAAAAAATATTATGATTAACCGGCGTTCAAAACCAGATCCCATACCTAAGCAGGCATTAAAATTGCCCGTACCTAATAAGGGAACATAGCTTACCATATTTTTTTTTTTTTATAGAATTCCGATTATTTTAGGATTGTGTTTGAAAGATAAAAGCCCAAATTAAATTTCTATTTATATAAAGAGTAATAAACCCTAGCAAAGAAGTTGATCATTTCTTCATACCTTAGAAACTATTTGCACCTTTACCTCATTTTTTTTTTTTTTTTTTTTCCTGGTGAATTATTATTGAAATGAAACCAAACATCTTTATTTGTTTTTATTTTGGAAATAAAGGATGCTATCTTTGCCACCTCCCTCTCCAGCATTGTATCAGGCGAAGTGGTAATATTGACAAGTTTCTTACCGGCCTCCGCAACGAAAAATAGTTCGTTTAAAAGTTGTATCTAGAAGCGGAACTTGATGTAAAAACGAAAACATGACATCCTATCCCACGGAAACGAAACGAAACGTCTTACACGTGAAAAAAATATAATGAGAAAAAGTCAAAATATTTAGAAGTTAAATGAATTCCTTGTAAAACCCATAACTCCCTTGCAAATAAATACCAGTTTTCTGGGACTATTTCAAAGTAAAATAAAGGTCTCGTACCTCCGCAACGTTAAATAGTTCGTCTCAAACTTGTGTCAATAAGCGGAACTTGATGTAACAACGAAAGCATGAAATCATAACCTACACAAACGAAACGAAACTTCTTTTTTCTTTTATTTGTTGTTGTTGTTGTTGTTTTTCTTAAAATTACTGCAAAAATTAGTTTTAAATATTTTCTTCTGTATCTTCACTTTTCACTGCAACAAAAAAATAAAGTAGAAAAATATTTTGTAATGAAAAAAATATTCGTTGAATTCAAAATAATTAAAATAATAATTCACCGGCTTGGGGAATTTTAAGAGAAGCCAAAATAATAAAAAAAAGTGACAAAGCAAGATAACTTACTCTTCTACCTACCTGGATAAGTTATGTATTTTAATGCTTTTATTCGGTTCGATAAGTTACTCTTCTACCTACCTGGATAAGTTATGTATTTTCATGCTATTTTTGGTTCGATAAGTTACTCTTCTACCTACCTGGATAAGTTATGTATTTTCATGCTTTTATTCGGTTCGATAAGTTACTCTTCTACCTACCTGGAAAAGTTATGTATTTTAATGCTTTTATTCGGTTCGATAAGTTACTCTTCTACCTACCTGGATAAGTTATGTATTTTAATGCTTTTATTCAGTTCGATAAGTTACTCTTCTACCTACCTGGATAAGTTATGTATTTTCATGCTATTTTTGGTTCGATAAGTTACTCTTCTACCTACCTGGATAAGTTATGTATTTTCATGCTTTTATTCGGTTCGATAAGTTACTCTTCTACCTACCTGGATAAGTTATGTATTTTAATGCTTTTATTCGGTTCGATAAGTTACTCTTCTACCTACCTGGATAAGTTATGTATTTTAATGCTTTTATTCGGTTCGATAAGTTACTCTTCTACCTACCTGGATAAGTTATGTATTTTCATGCTATTTTTGGTTTGATAAGTTACTCTTCTACCTACCTGGATAAGTTATGTATTTTAATGCTTTTATTCGGTTCGATAAGTTACTCTTCTACCTACCTGGATAAGTTATGTATTTTAATGCTTTTATTCGGTTCGATAAGTTACTCTTCTACCTACCTGGATAAGTTATGTATTTTAATGCTTTTATTCGGTTTGATAAGTTACTCTTCTACCTACCTGGTTAAGTTATGTATTTTAATGTTTTTATTGGGTTCGATAAGTTACTCTTCTACCTACCTGGATAAGTTATGTATTTTAATGCTTTTATTCGGTTCGATAAGTTACTCTTCTACCTACCTGGATAAGTTATGTATTTTAATGCTTTTATTCGGTTTGATAAGTTACTCTTCTACCTACCTGGATAAGTTATGTATTTTAATGCTTTTATTCGGTTCGATAAGTTACTCTTCTACCTACCTGGATAAGTTATGTATTTTAATGCTTTTATTCGGTTCGATAAGTTACTCTTCTACCTACCTGGATAAGTTATGTATTTTAATGCTTTTATTCGGTTCGATAAGTTACTCTTCTACCTACCTGGATAAGTTATGTATTTTAATGTTTTTATTCGGTTCGATAAGTTATTCTTCTACCTACCTGGAAAAGTTATGTATTTTAATGCTTTTATTCGGTTCGAAAAGTTACTCTTCTACCTACCTGGATAAGTTATGTATTTTAATGCTTTTATTCGGTTCGATAAGTTACTCTTCTACCTACCTGGATAAGTTATGTATTTTAATGCTTTTATTCGGTTTGATAAGTTACTCTTCTACCTACCTGGATAAGTTATGTATTTTAATGTTTTTATTGGGTTCGATAAGTTACTCTTCTACCTACCTGGATAAGTTATGTATTTTAATGCTTTTATTTGGTTCGATAAGTTACTCTTCTACCTACCTGGAAAAGTTATGTATTTTAATGCTTTTATTCGGTTCGATAAGTTACTCTTCTACCTACCTGGATAAGTTATGTATTTTAATGCTTTTATTCGGTTCGATAAGTTACTCTTCTACCTACCTGGATAAGTTATGTATTTTAATGTTTTTATTGGGTTCGATAAGTTACTCTTCTACCTACCTGGATAAGTTATGTATTTTAATGCTTTTATTCGGTTCGATAAGTTATGTATTTTAATGCTTTTATTCGGTTCGATAAGTTACTCTTCTACCTACCTGGATAAGTTATGTATTTTAATGCTTTTATTCGGTTCGATAAGTTACTCTTCTACCTACCTGGATAAGTTATGTATTTTAATGCTTTTATTCGGTTCGATAAGTTACTCTTCTACCTACCTGGATAAGTTATGTATTTTAATGCTTTTATTCGGTTCGATAAGTAACTCTTCTACCTACCTGGATAAGTTATGTATTTTTGTGCTTTTATTTGGTTTGATAAGTTACTCTTCTACCTACCTGGATAAGTTATGTATTTTGATGCTTTTATTCGGTTCGATAAGTTACTCTTCTACCTACCTGGCTAAGTTATGTATTTTTGTGCTTTTATTTGGTTTGATAAGTTACTCTTCTACCTACCTGGATAAGTTATGTATTTTGATGCTTTTATTCAGTTCGATAAGTTACTTTTCTACCTACCTGGATAAGTTATGTATTTTAATGTTTTTATTCGGTTCGATAAGTTACTCTTCTACCTACCTGGATAAGTTATGTATTTTAATGCTTTTATTCGGTTCGATAAGTTACTCTTCTACCTACCTGGATAAGTTATGTATTTAATGCTTTTATTCGGTTCGATAAGTTACTTTTCTACCTACCTGGATAAGTTATGTATTTAAGTGCTTTTATTCGGTTCGATAAGTTACTCTTCTACCTACCTGGATAAGTTATGTATTTGAATGCTTTTATTCGGTTCGATAAGTTACTTTTCTACCTACCTGGATAAGTTATGTATTGTAATGCTTTTATTCGGTTCGATAAGTTACTCTTCTACCTACCTGGATAAGTTATGTATTTTAATGCTTTTATTCGGTTCGATAAGTTACTCTTCTACCTACCTGGATAAGTTATGTATTTTAGTGCTTTTATTCGGTTCGATAAGTTACTTTTCTACCTACCTGGATAAGTTATGTATTTTAATGCTTTTATTCGGTTTGATAAGTTACTTTTCTACCTACCTGGATAAGTTATGTATTTTTGTGCTTTTATTTGGTTTGATAAGTTACTCTTCTACCTACCTGGATAAGTTATGTATTTTGATGCTTTTATTCAGTTCGATAAGTTACTTTTCTACCTACCTGGATAAGTTATGTATTTTAATGCTTTTATTCGGTTCGATAAGTTACTTTTCTACCTACCTGGATAAGTTATGTATTTTAATGCTTTTATTCGGTTCGATAAGTTACTCTTCTACCTACCTGGATAAGTTATGTATTTTAATGTTTTTATTGGGTTCGATAAGTTACTCTTCTACCTACCTGGATAAGTTATGTATTTAAATGCTTTTATTCGGTTTGATAAGTTACTCTTCTACCTACCTGGATAAGTTATGTATTTTAATGCTTTTATTCGGTTTGATAAGTTACTTTTCTACCTACCTGGATAAGTTATGTATTTTTGTGCTTTTATTCAGTTCGATAAGTTACTTTTCTACCTACCTGGATAAGTTATGTATTTTAATGCTTTTATTCGGTTCGATAAGTTACTCTTCTACCTACCTGGATAAGTTATGTATTTTAATGCTTTTATTCGGTTCGATAAGTTACTCTTCTACCTACCTGGATAAGTTATGTATTTTAATGCTTTTATTCGGTTCGATAAGTTACTCTTCTACCTACCTGGATAAGTTATGTATTTTAATGCTTTTATTCGGTTTGATAAGTTACTCTTCTACCTACCTGGATAAGTTATGTATTTTGATGCTTTTATTCAGTTCGATAAGTTACTTTTCTACCTACCTGGATAAGTTATGTATTTTAATGCTTTTATTCGGTTCGATAAGTTACTCTTCTACCTACCTGGATAAGTTATGTATTTTAATGCTTTTATTCGGTTCGATAAGTTACTCTTCTACCTACCTGGATAAGTTATGTATTTTAATGCTTTTATTCGGTTCGATAAGTTACTCTTCTACCTACCTGGATAAGTTATGTATTTTAATGCTTTTATTCGGTTTGATAAGTTACTCTTCTACCTACCTGGATAAGTTATGTATTTTGATGCTTTTATTCAGTTCGATAAGTTACTTTTCTACCTACCTGGATAAGTTATGTATTTTAATGTTTTTATTCGGTTCGATAAGTTACTCTTCTACCTACCTGGATAAGTTATGTATTTTAATGCTTTTATTCGGTTCGATAAGTTACTCTTCTACCTACCTGGATAAGTTATGTATTTTAATGCTTTTATTCGGTTCGATAAGTTACTCTTCTACCTACCTGGATAAGTTATGTATTTTAATGCTTTTATTCGGTTCGATAAGTTACTCTTCTACCTACCTGGATAAGTTATGTATTTTAATGCTTTTATTTGGTTCGATAAGTTACTCTTCTACCTACCTGGATAAGTTATGTATTTTAATGCTTTTATTCGGTTCGATAAGTTACTCTTCTACCTACCTGGATAAGTTATGTATTTTAATGCTTTTATTCGGTTCGATAAGTTACTCTTCTACCTACCTGGATAAGTTATGTATTTTAATGCTTTTATTCGGTTCGATAAGTTACTCTTCTACCTACCTGGATCGGTAGTTCGATAAGTTACTCTTCTACCTACCTGGATAAGTTATGTATTTTAGTGCTTTTATTCGGTTCGATAAGTTACTCTTCTACCTACCTGGATAAGTTATGTATTTTAATGCTTTTATTCGGTTAGATAAGTTACTCTTCTACCTACCTGGATAAGTTATGTATTTTAATGCTTTTATTCAGTTCGATAAGTTACTCTTCTACCTACCTGGATAAGTTATGTATTTTAGTGCTTTTATTCGGTTCGATAAGTTACTCTTCTACCTACCTGGATAAGTTATGTATGTTAATGCTTTTATTCGGTTCGATAAGTTACTCTTCTACCTACCTGGATAAGTTATGTATTTTAATGCTTTTATTCGGTTCGATAAGTTACTCTTCTACCTACCTGGATAAGTTATGTATTTTAATGCTTTTATTCGGTTCGATAAGTTACTCTTCTACCTACCTGGATAAGTTATGTATTTTAATGCTGTTATTCGGTTTGATAAGTTACTCTTCTACCTACCTGGATAAGTTATGTATTTTAATGCTTTTATTCGGTTCGATAAGTTACTCTTCTACCTACCTGGATAAGTTATGTATTTTAATGCTTTTATTCGGTTCGATAAGTTACTCTTCTACCTACCTGGATAAGTTATGTATTTTAATGCTTTTATTCGGTTCGATAAGTTACTCTTCTACCTACCTGGATCGGTATGTTCGATAAGTTACTCTTCTACCTACCTGGATAAGTTATGTATTTTAGTGCTTTTATTCGGTTCGATAAGTTACTCTTCTACCTACCTGGATAAGTTATGTATTTTGCTTTAATTCGGTTCGATAAGTTACTCTTCTACCTACCTGGATAAGTTATGTATTTTAATGCTTTTATTCGGTTCGATAAGTTACTCTTCTACCTACCTGGATAAGTTATGTATTTTAATGCTTTTATTCGGTTCGATAAGTATCTCTTCTACCTACCTGGATAAGTTATGTATTTTAATGCTTTTATTCGGTTCGATAAGTTACTCTTCTACCTACCTGGATAAGTTATGTATTTTAATGCTTTTATTCGGTTCGATAAGTTACTCTTCTACCTACCTGGATAAGTTATGTATTTGAATGCTTTTATTCGGTTCGATAAGTTACTCTTCTACCTACCTGGATAAGTTATGTATTTTAATGCTTTTATTCGGTTCGATAAGTTACTCTTCTACCTACCTGGATAAGTTATGTATTTTAATGCTTTTATTCGGTTAGATAAGTTACTCTTCTACCTACCTGGATAAGTTATGTATTTTAATGCTTTTATTCGGTTCGATAAGTTACTCTTCTACCTACCTGGATAAGTTATGTATTTTAATGCTTTTATTCGGTTCGATAAGTTACTCTTCTATCTACCTGGATAAGTTATGTATTTTAATGCTTTTATTCGGTTCGATAAGTTACTCTTCTACCTACCTGGATAAGTTATGTATTTTAATGCTTTTATTCGGTTCGATAAGTTACTCTTCTACCTACCTTGATAAGTTATGTATTTTAATGCTTTTATTCGGTTCGATAAGTTACTCTTCTACCTACCTGGATAAGTTATGTATTTTAATGCTTTTATTCGGTTCGATAAGTTACTCTTCTACCTACCTGGATAAGTTATGTATTTTAATGCTTTTATTCGGTTCGATAAGCTACTATTCTACCTACCTGGATAAGTTATGTATTTTAATGCTTTTATTCGGTTCGATAAGTTACTCTTCTACCTACCTGGATAAGTTATGTATTTTAATGCTTTTATTCGGTTCGATAAGTTACTCTTCTACCTACCTGGATAAGTTATGTATTTTAATGCTTTTATTCGGTTCGATAAGTTACTCTTCTACCTACCTGGATCGGTAGTTCGATAAGTTACTCTTCTACCTACCTGGATAAGTTATGTATTTTAGTGCTTTTATTCGGTTCGATAAGTTACTCTTCTACCTACCTGGATAAGTTATGTATTTTAATGCTTTTATTCGGTTCGATAAGTTACTCTTCTACCTACCTGGATAAGTTATGTATTTTAATGCTTTTATTCGGTTCGATAAGTTACTCTTCTACCTACCTGGATAAGTTATGTATTTTAATGCTGTTATTCGGTTTGATAAGTTACTCTTCTACCTACCTGGATAAGTTATGTATTTTAATGCTTTTATTCGGTTCGATAAGTTACTCTTCTACCTACCTGGATAAGTTATGTATTTTAAAGCTTTTATTCGGTTCGATAAGTTACTCTTCTACCTACCTGGATAAGTTATGTATTTTAATGCTTTTATTCGGTTCGATAAGTTACTCTTCTACCTACCTGGATAAGTTATGTATTTTAATGCTTTTATTCGGTTCGATAAGTTACTCTTCTACCTACCTGGATCGGTATGTTCGATAAGTTACTCTTCTACCTTCCTGGATAAGTTATGTATTTTAGTGCTTTTATTCGGTTCGATAAGTTACTCTTCTACCTACCTGGATAAGTTATGTATTTTGCTTTAATTCGGTTCGATAAGTTACTCTTCTACCTACCTGGATAAGTTATGTATTTTAATGCTTTTATTCGGTTCGATAAGTTACTCTTCTACCTACCTGGATAAGTTATGTATGTTAATGCTTTTATTCGGTTCGATAAGTTACTCTTCTACCTACCTGGCTAAGTTATGTATTTTTGTGCTTTTATTTGGTTTGATAAGTTACTCTTCCACCTACCTGGATAAGTTATGTATTTTGATGCTTTTATTCAGTTCGATAAGTTACTTTTCTACCTACCTGGATAAGTTATGTATTTTAATGCTTTTATTCGGTTCGATAAGTTACTCTTCTACCTACCTGGATAAGTTATGTATTTTAATGCTTTTATTCGGTTCGATAAGTTACTTCTCTACCTACCTGGATAAGTTATGTATTTTAGTGCTTTTATTCGGTTCGATAAGTTACTCTTCTACCTACCTGGATAAGTTATGAATTTTAATGCTTTTATTCGGTTCGATAAGTTACTCTTCTACCTACCTGGATAAGTTATGTATTTTAGTGCTTTTATTCGGTTCGATAAGTTACTCTTCTACCTACCTGGATAAGTTATGTATTTTAATGCTTTTATTCGGTTCGATAAGTTACTCTTCTACCTACCTGGATAAGTTATGTATTTTAATGCTTTTATTCGGTTCGATAAGTTACTCTTCTACCTACCTGGATAAGTTATGTATATTAATGCTTTTATTCGGTTCGATAAGTTACTCTTCTACCTACCTGGATAAGTTATGTATTTTAATGCTTTTATTCGGTTCGATAAGTTACTCTTCTACCTACCTGGATAAGTTATGTATTTTAATGCTTTTATTTGGTCTGATAAGTTACTCTTCTACCTACCTGGATAAGTTATGTATTTTAATGCTTTTATTCGGTTCGATAAGTTACTCTTCTACCTACCTGGATAAGTTATGTATTTTAATGCTTTTATTCGGTTCGATAAGTTACTCTTCTACCTACCTGGATAAGTTATGTATTTTAATGCTTTTATTCGGTTCGATAAGTTACTCTTCTACCTACCTGGATCGGTAGTTCGATAAGTTACTCTTCTACCTACCTGGATAAGTTATGTATTTTAGTGCTTTTATTCGGTTCGATAAGTTACTCTTCTACCTACCTGGATAAGTTATGTATTTTAATGCTTTTATTCGGTTCGATAAGTTACTCTTCTACCTACCTGGATAAGTTATGTATTTTAATGCTTTTATTCGGTTCGATAAGTTACTCTTCTACCTACCTGGATAAGTTATGTATTTTAATGCTGTTATTCGGTTTGATAAGTTACTCTTCTACCTACCTGGATAAGTTATGTATTTTAATGCTTTTATTCGGTTCGATAAGTTACTCTTCTACCTACCTGGATAAGTTATGTATTTTAAAGCTTTTATTCGGTTCGATAAGTTACTCTTCTACCTACCTGGATAAGTTATGTATTTTAATGCTTTTATTCGGTTCGATAAGTTACTCTTCTACCTACCTGGATAAGTTATGTATTTTAATGCTTTTATTCGGTTCGATAAGTTACTCTTCTACCTACCTGGATCGGTATGTTCGATAAGTTACTCTTCTACCTACCTGGATAAGTTATGTATTTTAGTGCTTTTATTCGGTTCGATAAGTTACTCTTCTACCTACCTGGATAAGTTATGTATTTTGCTTTAATTTGGTTCGATAAGTTACTCTTCTACCTACCTGGATAAGTTATGTATTTTAATGCTTTTATTCGGTTCGATAAGTTACTCTTCTACCTACCTGGATAAGTTATGTATTTTAGTGCTTTTATTCGGTTCGATAAGTTACTCTTCTACCTACCTGGATAAGTTATGAATTTTAATGCTTTTATTCGGTTCGATAAGTTACTCTTCTACCTACCTGGATAAGTTATGTATTTTAGTGCTTTTATTCGGTTCGATAAGTTACTCTTCTACCTACCTGGATAAGTTATGTATTTTAATGCTTTTATTCGGTTCGATAAGTTACTCTTCTACCTACCTGGATAAGTTATGTATTTTAATGCTTTTATTCGGTTCGATAAGTTACTCTTCTACCTACCTGGATAAGTTATGTATTTTAATGCTTTTATTCGGTTCGATAAGTTACTCTTCTACCTACCTGGATAAGTTATGTATTTTAATGCTTTTATTTGGTCTGATAAGTTACTCTTCTACCTACCTGGATAAGTTATGTATTTTAATGCTTTTATTCGGTTCGATAAGTTACTCTTCTACCTACCTGGATAAGTTATGTATTTGAATGCTTTTATTCGGTTCGATAAGTTACTCTTCTACCTACCTGGATAAGTTATGTATTTTAATGCTTTTATTCGGTTCGATAAGTTACTCTTCTACCTACCTGGATAAGTTATGTATTTTAATGCTTTTATTCGGTTCGATAAGTTACTCTTCTACCTACCTGGATAAGTTATGTATTTTAATGCTTTTATTCGGTTCGATAAGTTACTCTTCTACCTACCTGGATAAGTTATGTATTTTAATGCTGTTATTCGGTTCGATAAGTTACTCTTCTACCTACCTGGATAAGTTATGTATTTTAATGCTTTTATTCGGTTCGATAAGTTACTCTTCTACCTACCTGGATAAGTTATGTATTTTAAAGCTTTTATTCGGTTCGATAAGTTACTCTTCTACCTACCTGGATAAGTTATGTATTTTAATGCTTTTATTCGGTTCGATAAGTTACTCTTCTACCTACCTGGATCGGTATGTTCGATAAGTTACTCTTCTACCTACCTGGATAAGTTATGTATTTTAGTGCTTTTATTCGGTTCGATAAGTTACTCTTCTACCTACCTGGATAAGTTATGTATTTTGCTTTAATTCGGTTCGATAAGTTACTCTTCTACCTACCTGGATAAGTTATGTATTTTAATGCTTTTATTCGGTTCGATAAGTTACTCTTCTACCTACCTGGATAAGTTATGTATGTTAATGCTTTTATTCGGTTCGATAAGTTACTCTTCTACCTACCTGGCTAAGTTATGTATTTTTGTGCTTTTATTTGGTTTGATAAGTTACTCTTCTACCTACCTGGATAAGTTATGTATTTTGATGCTTTTATTCAGTTCGATAAGTTACTTTTCTACCTACCTGGATAAGTTATGTATTTTAATGCTTTTATTCGGTTCGATAAGTTACTCTTCTACCTACCTGGATAAGTTATGTATTTTAATGCTTTTATTCGGTTCGATAAGTTACTTCTCTACCTACCTGGATAAGTTATGTATTTTAGTGCTTTTATTCGGTTCGATAAGTTACTCTTCTACCTACCTGGATAAGTTATGAATTTTAATGCTTTTATTCGGTTCGATAAGTTACTCTTCTACCTACCTGGATAAGTTATGTATTTTAGTGCTTTTATTCGGTTCGATAAGTTACTCTTCTACCTACCTGGATAAGTTATGTATTTTAATGCTTTTATTCGGTTCGATAAGTTACTCTTCTACCTACCTGGATAAGTTATGTATTTTAATGCTTTTATTCGGTTCGATAAGTTACTCTTCTACCTACCTGGATAAGTTATGTATTTTAATGCTTTTATTCGGTTCGATAAGTTACTCTTCTACCTACCTGGATAAGTTATGTATTTTAATGCTTTTATTTGGTCTGATAAGTTACTCTTCTACCTACCTGGATAAGTTATGTATTTTAATGCTTTTATTCGGTTCGATAAGTTACTCTTCTACCTACCTGGATAAGTTATGTATTTGAATGCTTTTATTCGGTTCGATAAGTTACTCTTCTACCTACCTGGATAAGTTATGTATTTTAATGCTTTTATTCGGTTCGATAAGTTACTCTTCTACCTACCTGGATAAGTTATGTATTTTAATGCTTTTATTCGGTTCGATAAGTTACTCTTCTACCTACCTGGATAAGTTATGTATTTTAATGCTTTTATTCGGTTCGATAAGTTACTCTTCTACCTACCTGGATAAGTTATGTATTTTAATGCTGTTATTCGGTTTGATAAGTTACTCTTCTACCTACCTGGATAAGTTATGTATTTTAATGCTTTTATTCGGTTCGATAAGTTACTCTTCTACCTACCTGGATAAGTTATGTATTTTAAAGCTTTTATTCGGTTCGATAAGTTACTCTTCTACCTACCTGGATAAGTTATGTATTTTAATGCTTTTATTCGGTTCGATAAGTTACTCTTCTACCTACCTGGATCGGTATGTTCGATAAGTTACTCTTCTACCTACCTGGATAAGTTATGTATTTTAGTGCTTTTATTCGGTTCGATAAGTTACTCTTCTACCTACCTGGATAAGTTATGTATTTTGCTTTAATTCGGTTCGATAAGTTACTCTTCTACCTACCTGGATAAGTTATGTATTTTAATGCTTTTATTCGGTTCGATAAGTTACTCTTCTACCTACCTGGATAAGTTATGTATGTTAATGCTTTTATTCGGTTCGATAAGTTACTCTTCTACCTACCTGGCTAAGTTATGTATTTTTGTGCTTTTATTTGGTTTGATAAGTTACTCTTCTACCTACCTGGATAAGTTATGTATTTTGATGCTTTTATTCAGTTCGATAAGTTACTTTTCTACCTACCTGGATAAGTTATGTATTTTAATGCTTTTATTCGGTTCGATAAGTTACTCTTCTACCTACCTGGATAAGTTATGTATTTTAATGCTTTTATTCGGTTCGATAAGTTACTTCTCTACCTACCTGGATAAGTTATGTATTTTAGTGCTTTTATTCGGTTCGATAAGTTACTCTTCTACCTACCTGGATAAGTTATGAATTTTAATGCTTTTATTCGGTTCGATAAGTTACTCTTCTACCTACCTGGATAAGTTATGTATTTTAGTGCTTTTATTCGGTTCGATAAGTTACTCTTCTACCTACCTGGATAAGTTATGTATTTTAATGCTTTTATTCGGTTCGATAAGTTACTCTTCTACCTACCTGGATAAGTTATGTATTTTAATGCTTTTATTCGGTTCGATAAGTTACTCTTCTACCTACCTGGATAAGTTATGTATTTTAATGCTTTTATTCGGTTCGATAAGTTACTCTTCTACCTACCTGGATAAGTTATGTATTTTAATGCTTTTATTCGGTTCGATAAGTTACTCTTCTACCTACCTGGATAAGTTATGTATTTTAATGCTTTTATTTGGTCTGATAAGTTACTCTTCTACCTACCTGGATAAGTTATGTATTTTAATGCTTTTATTCGGTTCGATAAGTTACTCTTCTACCTACCTGGATAAGTTATGTATTTTAATGCTTTTATTCGGTTCGATAAGTTACTCTTCTACCTACCTGGATAAGTTATGTATTTTAATGCTTTTATTCGGTTCGATAAGTTACTCTTCTACCTACCTGGATCGGTAGTTCGATAAGTTACTCTTCTACCTACGTGGATAAGTTATGTATTTTAGTGCTTTTATTCGGTTCGATAAGTTACTCTTCTACCTACCTGGATAAGTTATGTATTTTAATGCTTTTATTCGGTTCGATAAGTTACTCTTCTACCTACCTGGATAAGTTATGTATTTTAATGCTTTTATTCGGTTCGATAAGTTACTCTTCTACCTACCTGGATAAGTTATGTATTTTAATGCTGTTATTCGGTTTGATAAGTTACTCTTCTACCTACCTGGATAAGTTATGTATTTTAATGCTTTTATTCGGTTCGATAAGTTACTCTTCTACCTACCTGGATAAGTTATGTATTTTAAAGCTTTTATTCGGTTCGATAAGTTACTCTTCTACCTACCTGGATAAGTTATGTATTTTAATGCTTTTATTCGGTTCGATAAGTTACTCTTCTACCTACCTGGATAAGTTATGTATTTGAATGCTTTTATTCGGTTCGATAAGTTACTCTTCTACCTACCTGGATAAGTTATGTATTTTAATGCTTTTATTCGGTTCGATAAGTTACTCTTCTACCTACCTGGATAAGTTATGTATTTTAATGCTTTTATTCGGTTCGATAAGTTACTCTTCTACCTACCTGGATAAGTTATGTATTTTAATGCTTTTATTCGGTTCGATAAGTTACTCTTCTACCTACCTGGATAAGTTATGTATTTTAATGCTGTTATTCGGTTTGATAAGTTACTCTTCTACCTACCTGGATAAGTTATGTATTTTAATGCTTTTATTCGGTTCGATAAGTTACTCTTCTACCTACCTGGATAAGTTATGTATTTTAAAGCTTTTATTCGGTTCGATAAGTTACTCTTCTACCTACCTGGATAAGTTATGTATTTTAATGCTTTTATTCGGTTCGATAAGTTACTCTTCTACCTACCTGGATAAGTTATGTATTTTAATGCTTTTATTCGGTTCGATAAGTTACTCTTCTACCTACCTGGATCGGTATGTTCGATAAGTTACTCTTCTACCTACCTGGATAAGTTATGTATTTTAGTGCTTTTATTCGGTTCGATAAGTTACTCTTCTACCTACCTGGATAAGTTATGTATTTTGCTTTAATTCGGTTCGATAAGTTACTCTTCTACCTACCTGGATAAGTTATGTATTTTAATGCTTTTATTCGGTTCGATAAGTTACTCTTCTACCTACCTGGATAAGTTATGTATTTTAATGCTTTTATTCGGTTAGATAAGTTACTCTTCTTCCTACCTGGATAAGTTATGTATGTTAATGCTTTTATTCAGTTCGATAAGTTACTCTTCTACCTACCTGGATAAGTTATGTATTTTAGTGCTTTTATTCGGTTCGATAAGTTACTCTTCTACCTACCTGGATAAGTTATGTATGTTAATGCTTTTATTCGGTTCGATAAGTTACTCTTCTACCTTCCTGGATAAGTTATGTATTTTAATGCTTTTATTCGGTTCGATAAGTTACTCTTCTACCTACCTGGATAAGTTATGTATTTTAATGCTGTTATTCGGTTCGATAAGTTACTCTTCTACCTACCTGGATAAGTTATGTATTTTAATGCTTTTATTCGGTTCGATAAGTTACTCTTCTACCTACCTGGATAAGTTATGTATTTTAATGCTTTTATTCGGTTCGATAAGTTACTCTTCTACCTACCTGGATAAGTTATGTATTTTAATGCTTTTATTCGGTTCGATAAGTTACTCTTCTACCTACCTGGATAAGTTATGTATTTTAATGCTTTTATTCGGTTCGATAAGTTACTCTTCTACCTACCTGGATAAGTTATGTATTTTAATGCTTTTATTCGGTTCGATAAGTTACTCTTCTACCTACCTGGATAAGTTATGTTTTTTAATGCTTTTATTCGGTTCGATAAGTTACTCTTCTACCTACCTGGATAAGTTATGTATTTTAATGCTTTTATTCGGTTCGATAAGTTACTCTTCTACCTACCTGGATAAGTTATGTATTTGAATGCTTTTATTCGGTTCGATAAGTTACTCTTCTACCTACCTGGATAAGTTATGTATTTTAATGCTTTTATTCGGTTCGATAAGTTACTCTTCTACCTACCTGGATAAGTTATGTATTTTAATGCTTTTATTCGGTTAGATAAGTTACTCTTCTACCTACCTGGATAAGTTATGTATTTTAATGCTTTTATTCGGTTCGATAAGTTACTCTTCTACCTACCTGGATAAGTTATGTATTTTAATGCTTTTATTCGGTTCGATAAGTTACTCTTCTATCTACCTGGATAAGTTATGTATTTTAATGCTTTTATTCGGTTCGATAAGTTACTCTTCTACCTACCTGGATAAGTTATGTATTTTAATGCTTTTATTCGGTTCGATAAGTTACTCTTCTACCTACCTTGATAAGTTATGTATTTTAATGCTTTTATTCGGTTCGATAAGTTACTCTTCTACCTACCTGGATAAGTTATGTATTTTAATGCTTTTATTCGGTTCGATAAGTTACTCTTCTACCTACCTGGATAAGTTATGTATTTTAATGCTTTTATTCGGTTCGATAAGCTACTATTCTACCTACCTGGATAAGTTATGTATTTTAATGCTTTTATTCGGTTCGATAAGTTACTCTTCTACCTACCTGGATAAGTTATGTATTTTAATGCTTTTATTCGGTTCGATAAGTTACTCTTCTACCTACCTGGATAAGTTATGTATTTTAATGCTTTTATTCGGTTCGATAAGTTACTCTTCTACCTACCTGGATAAGTTATGTATTTTAATGCTTTTATTCGGTTCGATAAGTTACTCTTCTACCTACCGTGATCGGTATGTTCGATAAGTTACTCTTCTACCTACCTTGATAAGTTATGTATTTTAGTGCTTTTATTCGGTTCGATAAGTTACTCTTCTACCTACCTGGATAAGTTATGTATTTTGCTTTAATTCGGTTCGATAAGTTACTCTTCTACCTACCTGGATAAGTTATGTATTTTAATGCTTTTATTCGGTTCGATAAGTTACTCTTCTACCTACCTGGATAAGTTATGTATTTTACTGCTTTTATTCGGTTAGATAAGTTACTCTTCTACCTACCTGGATAAGTTATGTATTTTAATGCTTTTATTCAGTTCGATAAGTTACTCTTCTACCTACCTGGATAAGTTATGTATTTTAGTGCTTTTATTCGGTTCGATAAGTTACTCTTCTACCTACCTGGATAAGTTATGTATGTTAATGCTTTTATTCGGTTCGATAAGTTACTCTTCTACCTACCTGGATAAGTTATGTATTTTAATGCTGTTATTCGGTTCGATAAGTTACTCTTCTACCTACCTGGATAAGTTATGTATTTTAATGCTTTTATTCGGTTCGATAAGTTACTCTTCTACCTACCTGGATAAGTTATGTATTTTAATGCTTTTATTCGGTTCGATAAGTTACTCTTCTACCTACCTGGATAAGTTATGTATTTTAATGCTTTTATTCGGTTCGATAAGTTACTCTTCTACCTACCTGGATAAGTTATGTATTTTAATGCTTTTATTCGGTTCGATAAGTTACTCTTCTACCTACCTGGATAAGTTATGTATTTTAATGCTTTTATTCGGTTCGATAAGTTACTCTTCTACCTACCTGGATAAGTTATGTATTTTAATGCTTTTATTCGGTTCGATAAGTTACTCTTCTACCTACCTGGATAAGTTATGTATTTTAATGCTTTTATTCGGTTCGATAAGTTACTCTTCTATCTACCTGGATAAGTTATGTATTTTAATGCTTTTATTCGGTTCGATAAGTTACTCTTCTACCTACCTGGATAAGTTATGTATTTTAATGCTTTTATTCGGTTCGATAAGTTACTCTTCTACCTACCTGGATAAGTTATGTATTTTAATGCTTTTATTCGGTTCGATAAGTTACTCTTCTACCTACCTGGATAAGTTATGTATTTTAATGCTTTTATTCGGTTCGATAAGTTACTCTTCTACCTACCTGGATAAGTTATGTATTTTAATGCTTTTATTCGGTTCGATAAGTTACTCTTCTATCTACCTGGATAAGTTATGTATTTTAATGCTTTTATTCGGTTCGATAAGTTACTCTTCTACCTACCTGGATAAGTTATGTATTTTAATGCTTTTATTCGGTTCGATAAGTTACTCTTCTACCTACCTTGATAAGTTATGTATTTTAATGCTTTTATTCGGTTCGATAAGTTACTCTTCTACCTACCTGGATAAGTTATGTATTTTAATGGTTTTATTTAGTTTGGTAATCTACTCTTCTGTGATATCATCCTTAAATGATGTATACTTATCTAAAAAGGAGAGGGTTTTTTTTACGTCTGTTTTTCTGTTTCGTGTAATGGATGCTATTCCAATTTAAAACTATACTAGCATTTAAGCGCGGTGTTGCCCGGATGTTTGAGCAAACTTGTTATACCCCGTTAACATTGATTGTTTTTGTTGAAATCAAATTATAAAGTTATATCCATGTCAAGTGTTTAGACCCAAAATTCTCGGAGGAGTTGGGCAGAGTTCTCACAAGTCAAATCGTTGAACTTTTACCCCTTAGCAGCCAACTTTCTGACCGAAAACGGATAACATTTTCCCCAATCTCAGTACTCTGTATATCAAATTTCGAGTCTGTAGACTTAAAATTGATAAAGTTATTGCGTAGGGAAATGTACTCACACACAGACACGTTCACAGATATATAGATTGTATTCTTTCCCTTAAATATTATAATCCTTTTATTGATAAGTTTCTGAATTTTAACTAATTAAAGGTTATATGTCAATAATTTAACGTTTTTCAACTTCAAATCCATTTATATTTATTTTTTCAAATTTGATGTATTTATTTTTCGTTGTTGCAATCTTCCTGGTTGTTGGCAGGCGGCAATTTGATTATTTTTCTTGACTCCATGCCTAAAGGAAACTTAAGCTTAGGGTATCTCGGCACCGTGGTGTGACTCCCGGCCCTGCCCCTCCATAGTTTTACAAGATTTTGTACTAGCACGTTGTTTCTGCCCCGCTCCCTCCAGGCATTTCTCTCTGCCTGGGGAGATTCTTAAGCCTCGCTACTTTTAGCACAACTTCCTACAAATGCTTTCGTTCGGGTGTGGTTATGCATTTCTATTCGTTGTTGAAGAATCTGTTCTGATAGAAAAGAATTTTTGTCGTCAATTTTTGCAATTTACAAGGAAATTGCGTCCGTGGGAGACGATAAACTTCTGTCACACCAACAAGCATGAACTTAAAAACCCAGTGTGGAAAATTACCAAATCGAGCTTATATTAAGATTTCATTGTTATATGACCATAAATAAAGTAATATTCTATAATTACATTACGTAAATAAAATAATATTTCATTATTATATTACCATAAATAAAATAATATTTCATTTTTATATTACCATGAATAAAATAAGATTTCATTATTATATTACCATGAATAAAATAAGATTTCATTATTATATTACCATAAATAAAATAATATTTCATTATTATATTACCATGAATAAAATAAGATTTCATTATTATATTACCATGAATAAAATAAGATTTCATTATTATATTACCATGAATAAAATAAGATTTCATTATTATATTACCATAAATAAAATAATATTTCATTATTATATTACCATGAATAAAATAAGATTTCATTATTATATTACCATGAATAAAATAAGATTTCATTATTATATTACCATAAATAAAATAATATTTCATTATTATATTACCATGAATAAAATAAGATTTCATTATTATATTACCATGAATAAATTAAGATTTCATTATTATATTACCATAAATAAAATAAGATTTCATTATTATATTACCATAAATAAAATAAGATTTCATTATTATATTACCATGAATAAAATACGATTTGATTATTATATTACCATAAATAAAATAAGATTTCATTATTATATTACCATAAATAAAATAAGATTTGATTATTATATTACCATGAATAAAATACGATTTCATTATTATATTACCATGAATAAAATACGATTTGATTATTATATTACCATGAATAAAATAAGATTTCATTATTATATTACATAAATAAAATAAGATTTCATTATTATATTACCATAAATAAAATAAGATTTCATTATTATATTACCATGAATAAAATACGATTTGATTATTATATTACCATAAATAAAATAAGATTTCATTATTATATTACCATAAATAAAATAAGATTTCATTATTATATTACCATGAATAAAATACGATTTGATTATTATATTACCATAAATAAAATAAGATTTCATTATTATATTACCATAAATAAAATAAGATTTCATTATTATATTACCATGAATAAAATACGATTTGATTATTATATTACCATAAATAAAATAAGATTTCATTATTATATTACCATAAATAAAATAAGATTTCATTATTATATTACCATGAATAAAATACGATTTGATTATTATATTTCCATAAATAAAATAAGATTTCATTATTATATTACCATAAATAAAATAAGATTTCCTTATTATATTACCATGAATAAAATAAGGTTTCATTATTATATTAACATAAATAAAATAAGATTTAATTATAATATTACCATAAATAAAATAAGATTTCATTATTATATTACATAAATAAAATATGATGTTATTATTATATTACGATAAATAGATAAGATTTCTTATATATCCTGCGGTGGGTGGCCGTAATAAAAGGATATTAAAGAAAGGTATTCCACCAGGGAAATAAATGAATAAAGTGGTTCTGAAGTAATAAAGAAATAGAGAAGTTTATTGAGAATATTTACAGAGACAGCATGTTACGTTTTTAAGTGTTCCCGCCCAGAAAAGGCTCTCACAACCGGTGACCGGTGATAACGTTCTTTCGATAAAAAGTTCCGGCAGTGAATTGCTCATCTCGCCATAACACCTCCCCCTAAGACAATTTCTCCCTAGAGAATTTGGCTTAATATCGTTTGCTTTTTGGCTTGGGGCTCAGCCGGTTAACTTTTCTTTTCACCCTTGTACTTTTTCTCCTCAATATCGTTTGAGTGGGTGGAGTTGGTGGAGAAGCTGGAACTCTCAAATCTGGAGTAAGTTCTGTTAAGGGTTGGGGAATATTAAAAGAGTCATACAAAACCTCTAGGGGCAGGTCATTTTCTTCTGCCTGTTTGTAGTCATCAGTGTGTCGAGGTCTTAGCTGATTTATATGCCTGCGACAGTCGAATTTATTACTTCTTACAGAATATAGCATGTGTCCGATTCTTTTCATGATAATCCCCTCCTCCCCAAAATTTTTTCCACTCCTGTAATTCAGGAAGAATATTCTGTCACCAGGTTTGTAAAACCTTGTTGGAAAATTTTCTTTTGTTGTTGTTATTCTGATTGCACTTGGTAAAATTCTGTCAAATACAGATCTGATTTTCCGTGCAAATATCAGTTCGGCTGGTGATGAACCGGTATCAGTTTGGGTTCGGAGTTATCCTGTACACCGATAAAAATTTTTCAAGACTCTTCTCGTCAGTGTCCATTCCTTGGTTTTTCTTCAAGGCTCTTTTGAATGTATCGACGAACCTCTCTGCTAGGCCATTTGCATTTGGGTGGTAGATTGCCGTTGTTAAATGTTCGATGGCTAGAGCCTTGCAGAATTCTGCAAATTCTTTGCTGGTAAATTGGGTGCCGTTGTCGCTGACAATAGTTTTAGGCACTCCAAAACGACTGAAGAGAACTCTTAGTGCATCTATTGTACTCATCGAAGTAGGGTGTTTGTATTTAAACACTTCTGGCCATTTTGTGAAATTGTCGACGACCACTAAGAAATAATGTCCATTTAAAGGACCTGCATAATCGATATGTAACCGAGTCCACGGTGTATCAGTCTTTGACCACGGTTGTATCTGCGCAGGTGGTGCCTTTGCTGCTAGCTGACACCCTTGACACTCTCTTACGAGTTTTTCAATGTCCTGGTCCATTCTAGGCCAATACGTATATCCACGCATTAAAGGTTTCATTCTCGACATGCCTGGATGACCACTATGAAATTCTTTTAAAATTCTTCTCTGAAGCGTTGTCGGTATGACGACTCTGTCTGCGTACATCAAGGTTTGAGCACAAATGGAAAATGGTAAAATTTTAGGGTCTTTCTTTTATTTTCCATTTAGTTGCACCAACGTTTTCATTTTCACAATATAATCATCCTTCTCTGCTGCCTTATTTATTTCGTATAGAGTCACTGGTAACTCTCTGATTGTGTTGCACAGTAATCCGGAGAGTTCTTTTTCCTCTGCCAATGCAGCTATTATTGTGTCTTCCAAAGGTTCAGCACACTTTTGGATGAGCCTGGACAGTCCATCTGCATGTCCGATATTTTTGGATGAAATGTACTCCATTTTAAAGTTATAATTTAGTAGAATTATCCTCCATCGTTGGAGTCTGTTCGCAGTGTGCGTAGGTATGCCTTTTTTAGAGCCAAAAATAGTCAATAAGGGTTTGTGGTCGGTTTGCATGAATAAATCTATGGTCCTTCCATGAATAAATCTATGGTCCTTCCATGAATAAATTTATGGAATTTTTTAAGGGCATAAATAATCGCCAAGTTTTCTTTTTCAAATTGAGAATAGTTTCTTTCAGCCGGCAAAAGTGATCTGGATGCATGGGCTATTGGCTTTGTTGATCCATCTTCAAGTTTATGGAGAAGAACTGCTCCTACTCCGTAGTCACTTGCATCTAATGCAACAATCAATTCTTTCTGTGGATCAAAATGTGCTAGAGCTAAATCTGATAGCAGGCATTTCTTAATATCTTCAAACGCATTTTGGCATTCTTTTCACCAAATCCACTTTTGTCCTTTTTTAACAAATCATTCAATGGTGCTCTCAACTTATGCATGTTTGGAATATAAATAGCATAATATTGAGCCAAACCCAAAAAAGATTGTAACTGGGCAACATTATTGGGTGCTGGCATCCTCTCGATTGCTTCTGTTCTCTGAGGATCCGGTCTTCTGCCTTGGCTGTCGATAATTTGACCAAGATATTTTATCTGTTTTAAAAAGAATTCACATTTTTCGGCACTTAACTTGAAACCAAATTCCTCAATTCTTTGGAAAACTGCTCTGATGTGTTCCTTATGTTCCTGTACATTTTTACTTTTGACAAGGATGTCATCCAAATATGCGATTGCAACATCTAAATCAGCAAGAATCGTATCCATTATTTTCTGAAATAGTGCTGGGGCCACTTTTAATCCAAAAGGAAGTCATTTTAGTCGGAAAAGTCCTAGATGTGTATTGATACACAAATATTTAGAACATTCTTCACTGACTTTTACCTGAAGGTAAGCTTCCGATAAGTCGATTTTGGAGAAAATTCTACCTCCATTCAGCTTTGTAAAAATGTCTTCAGGAGATGGAAGTGGATAACTATGATCCATCAGACAGTCATTAAGGCCTGTAGAAAAATCGGCACATACCCGAATCTTCTTATTTTTCTTTTTAACATACACAGTGGGGATCGCCCACTCAGAATAGTCAACTTTTTCGACTACACCATTCTTCTGTAGTCTTTTTAGTTCAATTTCAATATTTTCTTTTGAAGAAAAAGGCACATTTCTTTTTGGTCTAAAAACTGGTTTCACATTCTGTTTTAATTCAAAATTTACTTCAGTTTTAGTGCACACTCCTAATCACTCTGAAAAATTTTTGGGGAATTAACTTTTTAACACTGCCAGAAAATGGTCATTTTGTTTGGAATTTTTCCAACGCTCTTACATTATTGCAAAATGAATTTATGGGTAGCTCCCATAAATCAAACAAAACAATCCAATCAATTCCAAAAAGGCAAGAATTTATTCCTGGAACAACTGAAATGTTTGAGGAAAAAGTTTTCGATTCAAGCGAAACACTGCAATTAAATTCTCCCATGAATTTTAATCGCTCTCCGGAAACACCTTTTGCAATTTTTTGTGTTTTTCTCAGTTTTGGACCACCAATTCTCCAACATTCAAAACTTTTCCCTTTGTCTTTTGGAAATGTCTTCTGTTTTACTACCTGGACTTGGGATGTGACTTTTCCCTCTATCCTCGTAGTGTCCCTTTTTACATTTATCAATTTTTGACATTCTTCTGTCACTTTTTGCAAGTTCATTTCCGGGTCTTGTTCCATGATTGATAATATCCTTGACCTTAAATCCTTATCCTTCGGTGCTGTCAGTCCCTGGACAAATATGTAGCACTTACACATGTCCACTGATAAATCCTTTAATTTAAACAGTTCACACTGGGCGTTGACTTTGCCCGCATATGTGACAATGTCATCAGTTTCATCTTTTGACATATTTAAACACCTATACAATGTATGAAAAAGACTATCTCTTTCACCGATTATAACACACAAAATTTTCACCGTTTCAGAAAAAGAGATCTCTTCCGGTTTTTTAGGCAATATCAAATTCGTGAATTTAGTATTTTCTTCTGTACCCATTTTTAGGAGTAATAGTGTTATTTTTTCCTCATCCGACCACTTCTCGCATCGTTTTGTAAATATTGTTTTAAACCTACGATAATAGGCTGGAAAAGTGTCACCTTTTTCTGGGTCATATTTAAACTCTGAAAGCGAGTTCGCTATACCCTCAGCCGAAAAAAATCTGGATGCACCCCCCTTAGATTTTTCTGACAAAATGGTTTCACAAAATAAGCGATTATCCGTCGTTTGTTGTATTATAAAATAAAACTTGACAAAATTTCAAGAGACTCTTTTATCGTCTACTTCAGCAGACACACGTAAACTTCTTTTTAAAATTATATTACAATAAATACAATAAGATTTCAGTATTATATTACCATAAAAAAATAATATTTCATTATTATATTACCATAAATAAAATACGATTTAATTATTATATTACCATAAATAAAACAGGATTTCCTAATTATATTACCATAAATAAAATAAGATTACATTATTATATTACGATAAATAAAATAAGATTTCATTATTATATTACCATAAAAAAATAATATTTCATTATTATATTACCATAAATAAAACATATTTCATTATTATATTACCATGAATAAAATAAGATTACATTATTATATTACATAACTACAATATGATTTCATTATATTTTTTACATAAATAATTTCATTATAAATGAAATGATTTCATTATATTTTCATTAAATGATTTCATTATATTTTTATTACATAAATAAAATAATATTTCATTATTATATTACCATGAATAAAATAAGATTACAATATTATATTACATAACTACAATATGAAAAAATGTAGTGTTTATCTGTATATTTGAAAAATACAAATGGCGGCAGACTTGAACGCATTAACTTTGGGAAAATGAGTTAAAACTAAAAAAATTATACAAAATACTGTCAGGAACTCACTCAATATATGTTACTGCGACATAGGCGGACATGTATTCAGTGGTTTTTAACAGTATTTTGTATATATTTTTTTTTAGTTTAAACTCATTTTCCCAAACCTAATGTGTTAACACAGTCTGCCGCCATTTGTAATTTTCAAATATAACAGTAAACGCTGTGTTTTTTTAGCCGAATAAAAATTTTGCATTAAAAAAACAAAAAAATTATCCATTTCGGTAATAAAGTAACATATCTTGCCTTTGATAATATTTGTTAATAAGGTCACGTGAGTCGATTAATGGGTGCTAATGCACTTACTGATCCGCCCTATTTTTTTAAAATCGTATTTCCAAGCTTAATTAAAGTTTTTATGTTTTTTTTTGTATTTTTTTAGATTAGGTCCACCTCCACAATTTTCTTTTAAAGGTTTCCGACTATACAGAAATCGCATTGAAATTTTGCAGAAATAAGTGGTTATCGAGATATAGATAGTTGTTTGATGCATTGTATTCTTTGGCGGCCATCTTTGTTACACGCATATATTTGTTTATGATGCGCGCAAGCATGTAAAAAAGACGGCTGCCAGAGATTACAATGCATTATACACATTTTTAATATCTCGATAACTACTTATTTCTGCAAAATTTCAACGCGGTTTCCGTATTCAGCATAGTCGAAAACCTACAAAAGTCGTCATTTAAAAGAAAATTGTGGAGGTGGACCTAATCTAAAAATTTACCGTTTTTTTTTATTCAATTGTAAGGTTAAAGTACAGAATAGGTACAAAACACCCTCTTCTCCCAATGTTAAGAATGGCTTTTTAAATAATAACGTTATTATTTCAGTACGGATCAATAAGTGCACGAGTACCCAATTTCTTTATAAGCATTCATATTTTCTTATATAAAAACAACTTCTGTAAAACAAAAGAAAAAACGTGCACTTTCAATCTTTGTTAAAAAAAGGTTTTCTTGAAAAGAAAACAAAAAAATACAGTAAAAAAAGCAAAGAACAAAACGTTAATCGGTATTCATGCTGAGAGTGATCCTTGCTGAAATAATAACGTTATTATTTAAAAAGCCATTCTTAACATGGGGAGGGGGTTTTGTACCTATTCTGTACTTTAACCTTACAATTGAATAAAAAGCATATCATAAAACTTTAATTAACCGTGGAAATGTGATTTAAAAAATAGCGCAGATCACTCTCTGCATCAGCACCGAAAGTACAGAATAGTTAGAAAACAACCCCCTCCCCATGTTAAGAATGGCTTTCTAAATAATGTTAATGATTCAGTACTGTTCCTTGTCTGCTTAAGTTTAACTTTTGTTTATTAAATTGTTAGGTGAAAGTCCAGAATAGTTACAAAACACCCCTATCCCCATGTTAAGAATGGCTTTCTAAATAATAATGTCATTATTTCAGTGGAGTAGCTTCTCTGCATAAGTACCATGTTTTGTTTTTAAATTGTTAGGTGAAAGGACAGAATAGTTACAAAATACCATCCCCATGTTAAGAATGTCTTTCTAAATAACATTATTTCAGCACAGTATTTTCTATGCCTATGTACTATCTATTTTTGTTTATTAAATTGTTAGGTGAAAGTACAGAATAGATGCAAAACTCCCTCCCCATGTTAAGAATAGCTTTCTAAATAACGGTATTATTTCAGCACGGTACCTTCTCTGCATAAGTACTATCTTTTGTTTATTAAATTGTTAGGTGAAAATATAAAATAGTTACAGAACACTCTCCCTTTCCCAAGTTAAGAATGGCTTTCTTAATAGCGTTATTTCAGCATGGTACCTTCTCTGCATAAGTACCATCTTTTGTTTATTAAATTGTAAGGTGAAAGTATAGAATAGTAACAAAACGTCCTCCCCATGTTAAGAATAGCTTTCTACATAACGTTATTATTCTATTATTATATTATTATGGTACTTTCTCTGCATAAGTACCATGTTTTGTTTATTAAATTGTTAGGTGAAAGTACAGTACTCATGCAGAGAGTGATCCGTGTTGTAATAATAACGTTAATATTTAAAAAGCCATTCTTAACATGGGGAGGGGAGGGTGTATTTTAACCTTACAATTGAATAAAAAACATATAATAAAACTTTAATTAAACCTGGAAATACGATTTAAAAAATAGCGCAGACCACTCTTTGCATTAGCACCAAAACCAATCTTATATCGAAAAACAAAAAAAAAAACTCAAAAAGCAAGCGACAAACTTTCTTGGAAAAAGAAAAAAATGTGTAAATTAAAAAATTTGGAAGATAAACAAATGAATTATGTTTTTTTTTGTGTGTTTTTTTACTTATCGAGTAAACAGAAAATGAAATCTACTTCTTTTTCGTCAATTCGTGGCTGTGAAATGAATCGAACCGGAAGTTCAGTTTTATCAACAAAGCAGGTTCGCACCAACGGTTAAAAAATATATTTATTTTATTTAATATTTTAATAATTCGTGAGGTAAATTTATTTTAATAACATAAAAACATCCCTCGACTCTAAAGATGGGTTGTCTGAAAGTTTCAAATAAATTGGTTACGTAGAAATATGTTTTTATTCACTTGTAACAAACCAAGAATTACATTTTTATATATATAGATTAATAAAATAAGATTTCATTATCAAATTACCATAAATAAAATAAGATTACATTATTATATTACTGTTACATGATAAGGGCTGTCCCCTTTTCATGTAAGTATACAAATAGAGAATTTAGTTAAAATGAAAATGAAATAGAATAAACGAAATTCGAACCTCGTAATTTAGGTTTAGAAATAGATTACAAGAGAGAATTAGCGAATGGAATGTGAAAACAAACCATTGTTTAGCTTAGAGATAAAATAGTTTCAAGAAAAGAATGTGCGTTGTCAATTCTGTTATGAAAATTCAATTGAGGAATGCAACTACAAGATAATTTAATAAACATGTTTTTAACATATTGGAAATATAGGTTACTGGGAATATAGGTTAAAATTCCTTTTGTAAACAAAGGAAAAAGTTTTGGACACGCATTTCAAGAACACGTAAAAGAAGACACATGTTTTAACACATGTATGACGTCATGGAAAATGGGAAGTTCTCGATATAGTTAGAAACTTTAGAGTTAAGCAAGGAGAAACTGAGGGAGACGGAGAAGGAGTTTGAGGACGACAGACGATAGTCTGCAGTTGGGATTCGAACGTCTAGAAGCAAGACGGTCACTTTTGAAACTTAGAATGTGAAGCTTTGAATTCTTGACTCAGAAAACCACGACCGGTCGGGAGAAGAAATAAACCCATCATGTGTTTTTATAAACGTCGTCTTTGTGTTGTAATTCTACCAAAAGGTAAAGTGAAAATTGTCATTATATGTCTTGTATCTCATGTGTTTTAAAATGTCTTTACATACACGTCTCGACATCTCATATCTACAATGTGAACACTAAAACTGTCTCAAACACTGTTTCCTCACTCTAAGAGCTTCTATTACACTTCTAAGTATAAACATTTAATATATATATGAATCACTTCATAACACGAACATCTCTCTCTAACAAAGAAAAATAACAAGAAGAATAACAATACTAATAAGACCTATATATAACATTACCATAAATAAAATAATATTTCATTATTATATTACCATACATAAGAAAAGATTTCATTATTATATTACCATAAATAAACTGAGATTACCTTATTATATTACCATAAATAAAATAATATTTCATTATTATATTACCATAAATAAAATAAGATTTTATTATTATATTACCATAAATAAAATAAAATTTCATTATTATATTACCATAAATAAAATAATATTTCATTATTATATTACCATAAATAAAATAATATTTCATTATTATATTACCATAAATAAAATAATATTTCATTATTATATTACCATAAATAAAATAATATTTCATTATTATATTACCATAAATAAACTGAGATTTCATTATTATATTACCATAAATAAAAACAGATTTCATTATTATATTACCATAAATAAAATAAGATTTCATTATTATATTACCATAAATAAAATAAGATTTTATTATTATATTACCATAAATAAAATAAGGTTTCATTATTATATTACAATAAATAAAATAATATTTCATTATTATATTACCATAAATAAAATAATATTTCATTATTATATTACCATAAATAAAATAAGATTCCATTATTATATTACCATGAATAAAATAAGATTTTATTATTATATTACCACAAATAAAATAAGGTTTCATTATTATATTACCATAAATAAAATAATATTTCATTATTATATTACCATAAATAAAATAATATTTCATTATTATATTACCATAAATAAAATAAGATTTCATTATTATATTACCATAAATAAAATAAGATTTCATTATTATATTACCATAAATAAAATAATATTTCATTATTATATTACCATAAATAAAATAAGATTTTATTATTATATTACCATAAATAAAATAAGGTTTCATTATTATATTACCATAAATAAAATAATATTTCATTATTATATTACCATAAATAAAATAATATTTCATTATTATATTACAATAAATAAAATAATATTTCATTATTATATTACCATAAATAAAATAATATTTCATTATAATATTACTATAAATAAAATAATATTTCATTATTATATTACCATAAATAAAATAATATTTCATTATTATATTACCATAAATAAAATAATATTTCATTATTATATAACCATAAATAAAATAATATTTCATTATTATATTACCATAAATAAAATAAGATTCCATTATTATATTACCATAATTAAAATAAGATTTTATTATTATATTACCATAAATAAAATAAGGTTTCATTATTATATTACCAAAAATAAGATAATATTTCATTATTATATTACCATAAATAAAATAATATTTCATTATTATATTACCATAAATAAAATAATATTTCATTATCATATTACCATAAATAAAATAATATTTCATTATATATTACAATAAATAAAATAAGATTTCATTATTATATTACAATAAATAAAATAAGATTCCATTATTATATTACCATTAATAACATAAGATTTCATTATTATATTACCACAAAACAAAATAATATTTCATTATTGTATTACCATGAATAAAATACGATTTCATTATTGTATTACCATGAATAAAATATGATTTCATTATTATATTACCATACATAAAATAAGATTTCATTATTATATTACGATAAATAAAATAAGATTTCATTAATATTACCATAAATACCATAAGATTTCATTATTATATTAACATAAAACAAAATGATTACATTATAATATTACCATAAATAAAATAATATTTCATTATTATATTACCATAAATAAAATAATATTTCATTATTATATTACCATAAATAAAATAATAGTTCATTATTATATTACCATAAATAAAATAATATTTCATTATTATATTACTATAAATAAAATAAGATTTCATTATTATATTACCATAAATAAAATAAGATTTCATTATTATATTACCATAAATAAAATAAATTCATTATTATATTACCATGAATAAAATAAGATTTCATTATTATATTACCATAAATAAAATAATAGTTCATTATTATATTACCATAAATAAAATAATATTTCATTATTATATTACCATAAATAAAATAATATTTCATTATTATATTACCATAAATAAAATAATATTTCATTATTATATTACCATAAATAAAATAAGGTTTCATTATTATATTACCAAAAATAAAATAATATTTAATTATTATATTACCATAAATAAAATAATATTTCATTATATTACCATAAATAAAATAAGATTTCATTATTATATTACCATAAATAAAATAATATTTCATTATTATATTACCATAAATAAAATAATAATTCATTATTATATTACCATAAATAAAATAATATTTGATTATTATATTACCATAAATAAAATAATATTTGATTATTATATTACCATAAATAAAATAATATTTGATTATTATATTACCATAAATAAAATATTATTTTATTAATATATTATCATAAATAAAATAATATTTCATTATTATATTACCATAAATAAAATAATATTTCATTATTATATTACCATAAATAAAATAATATTTCATTATTATATTACCATGAATAAAATAATATTTCATTATTATATTACATGAATAAAATATTATTTCATTAATGTATTGCCATAAAAAAATATTGATTCATTTTTTTATTACCATAAATAAAATAAGAGTTTATTATTATATTGCCATATTTAAAATAAGATTTTCACAATGTTACCATTAATAAAATAGTATTTCATTATTATATTACAATAAATAAAATTAGATTTGATTCTCATGTTACCATGAATTTCATTATTATACTAGCATAAATAGATAATATTTCATTATTATATTACGATAAAAATTATGATTTCATTATCATATAACGATAAATAAAATAAGATTTCATTATTATATTACCATAAATAAAATATGATTGCATTATTATATTACCATAAATAAAATAATATTTAATTATTATATTACCATAAATAAAATAATAGTTCATTATTATATTACCATAAATAAAATAATAGTTCATTATTATATTACCATAAATAAAATAAGATTTCATTATTATATTACCATAAATAAAATATGATTGCATTATTATATTACCATAAATAAAATAATATTTAATTATTATACTACCATAAATAAAATAAGGTTTCATTATTATATTACGATAAATAAAATAAGATTTCATTGTTATATTACCGTAATTAAAATAAGTTTTCATAATATTAACATTAGAAAATAATATTTCATTATTATATTACAATAAATCAAAGCAGATTTCATTCTTATGTTACTACAAATAAAATATAGTTTCATTTTTATACTAGCATAAATAAATAATAGTTCATTATTATATTACCATAAATTAAATAGTAGTTCATTATTATATTACGATAAATAAAAAAGATTTCATTATTATATATCCATAAATAAAATAATAGTTCATTATTATATTACTATAAATAAAATGAGATTTCATTATTATATTACCATAAATAAAATGAGATTTCATTATTATATTACCATAAATAAAATAATATTTCATTATTATATTACCATGAATAAAAAAATATTTCATTATTATATTACTATAAATAAAATGAGATTTCATTATTATATTACCATAAATAAAATAAGATTTTATTATTTTATTACCATAAATAAAATAATATTTCATTATTATATTACCATAAATAAAATAATATTTCATTATTATATTACATGAATAAAATATTATTTCATTAATGTATTGCCATAAAAAAATATTGTTTCATTTTTTTATTACCATAAATAAAATAAGAGTTTATTATTATATTGCCATATTTAAAATAAGATTTTCACAATGTTACCATTAATAAAATAGTATTTCATTATTATATTACAATAAATAAAATAATATTTCATTATTATATTACGATAAATAAAATAATATTTCATTATTATATTACCATAAATAAAATAATATTTCATTATTATATTACTATAAATAAAATAAGATTTCATTAATGTATTACCATAAATAAAATAATATTTCATTATTATATTACCATAAATAAAATAATATTTCATTATTATATTACTATGAATAAAATAATATTTCATTATTATATTACCATAAATAAAATAAGGTTTCATTATTATATTACCATAAATAAAATAATAGTTCATTATTATATTACCATAAATAAAATAATATTTGATTATTATATTACCATAAATAAAATAAAATTTCATTATTATATTACCATAAATAAAATAATATTTCATTATTATATTACCATAAATAAAACAAAATTTCATTATTATACTACCATAAATACAATAATATTTCATTATTATATTACCATAAATAAAATAAAATTTCATTATTATATTACCATAAATAAAATAATAGTTCATTATTATATTACCATAAATAAAATAAAATTTCATTATTATACTACCATAAATACAATAATATGTCATTATTATATTACCATAAATAAAATAATATTTGATTATTATATTACCATAAATAAAATAAATTTCATTATTATATTACCATGAATAAAATTATATTTCATTATTATATTACCATAAATAAAATAATATTTCATTATTATATTACCATAAATAAAATAATAGTTCATTATTTTATTACCATAAATAAAATAAGATTTTATTATTATATTACCATAAATAAAATAATATTTAATTATTATATTACCATAAATAAAATAATATTTGATTATTATATTACCATAAATAAAATAAGATTTTATTATTTTATTACCATAAATAAAATAATATTTCATTATTATATTACCATAAATAAAATAATATTTGATTATTATATTACCATAAATAAAATAATATTTCATTATTATATTACTATAAATAAAATAAGATTTCATTATTATATTACTATAAATAAAATAATATTTCATTATTATATTACCATAAATAAAATAAAATTTCATTATTATATTACCATAAATAAAATAAGGTTTCATTATTATACTACCATAAATAAAATTATATTTCATTATTATATTACCATAAATAAAATAATATTTGATTATTATATTACCATAAATAAAATAATAGTTCATTATTATATTACCATAAATAAAATAATATTTGATTATTATATTACCATAAATAAAATAATATTTGATTATTATATTACCATAAATAAAATAATAGTTCATTATTATATTACCATAAATAAAATAATATTTGATTATTATATTACCATAAATAAAATAATATATCATTATTATATTACCATAAATAAAATAATATTTCATTATTATATTACCATAAATAAAATAATATTTGATTATTATATTACCATAAATAAAATAATATTTCATTATTATATTACCATAAATAAAATAATATTTCATTATTATATTACCATAAATAAAATAATATTTGATTATTATATTACCATAAATAAAATATTATTTTATTATTATATTACCATAAATAAAATAATATTTCATTATTATATTACCATAAATAAAATAATATTTCATTATTATATTACCATTATAAATAAAATAATATTTCATTATTATATTACCATGAATAAAATAATATTTCATTATTATATTACATGAATAAAATATTATTTCATTAATGTATTGCCATAAAAAAATATTGTTTCATTTTTTTATTACCATAAATAAAATAAGAGTTTATTATTATATTGCCATATTTAAAATAAGATTTTCACAATGTTACCATTAATAAAATATTATTTCATTATTATATTACAATAAATAAAATTAGATTTGATTCTTATGTTACCATGAATTTCATTATTATACTAGCATAAATAGATAATATTTCATTATTATATTACGATAAAAATTATGATTTCATTATCATATAACGATAAATAAAATAAGATTTCATTATTATATTACCATAAATAAAATATGATTGCATTATTATATTACCATAAATAAAATAATATTTAATTATTATATTACCATAAATAAAATAATAGTTCATTATTATATTACCATAAATAAAATGAGAGTTCATTATTATATTACCATAAATAAAATAATATTTAATTATTATACTACCATAAATAAAATAAGGTTTCATTATTATATTACGATAAATAAAATAAGATTTCATTGTTATATTACCGTAATTAAAATAAGATTTTCATAATATTAACATTAGAAAATAATATTTCATTATTATATTACAATAAATCAAAGCAGATTTCATTCTTATGTTACTACAAATAAAATATAGTTTCATTTTTATACTAGCATAAATAAATAATAGTTCATTATTATATTACCATAAATTAAATAGTAGTTCATTATTATATTACGATAAATAAAAAAGATTTCATTATTATATATCCATAAATAAAATAATAGTTCATTATTATATTACTATAAATAAAATGAGATTTCATTATTATATTACCATAAATAAAATGAGATTTCATTATTATATTACCATAAATAAAATAATATTTCATTATTATATTACCATGAATAAAATAATATTTCATTATTATATTACTATAAATAAAATGAGATTTCATTATTATATTACCATAAATAAAATAAGATTTTATTATTTTATTACCATAAATAAAATAATATTTCATTATTATATTACCATAAATAAAATAAGATTTTATTATTATATTACCATAAATAAAATAATATTTCATAATTATATTACCATAAATAAAATAATATTTCATTATTATATTACCATAAATAAAATAATATTTCATTATTATATTACGATAAATAAAATAATATTTCATTATTATATTACCATAAATAAAATAATATTTCATTATTATATTACTATAAATAAAATAAGATTTCATTAATGTATTACCATAAATAAAATAATATTTCATTATTATATTACCATAAATAAAATAATATTTCATTATTATATTACTATGAATAAAATAATATTTCATTATTATATTACCATAAATAAAATAAGGTTTCATTATTATATTACCATAAATAAAATAATAGTTCATTATTATATTACCATAAATAAAATAATATTTGATTATTATATTACCATAAATAAAATAAAATTTCATTATTATATTACCATAAATAAAATAATAGTTCATTATTATATTACCATAAATAAAATAAAATTTCATAATTATACTACCATAAATACAATAATATTTCATTATTATATTACCATAAATAAAATAAAATTTCATTATTATATTACCATAAATAAAATAATAGTTCATTATTATATTACCATAAATAAAATAAAATTTCATTATTATACTACCATAAATACAATAATATTTTATTATTATATTACCATAAAAAAATAATATTTGATTATTATATTACCATAAATAAAATAAATTTCATTATTATATTACCATGAATAAAATTATATTTCATTATTATATTACCATAAATAAAATAATATTTCATTATTATATTACTATAAATAAAATAATAGTTCATTATTTTATTACCATAAATAAAATAAGATTTTATTATTATATTACCATGAATAAAATAATATTTCATTATTATATTACCATAAATAAAATAATATTTGATTATTATATTACCATAAATAAAATAAGATTTTATTATTTTATTACCATAAATAAAATAATATTTCATTATTATATTACCATAAATAAAATAATATTTGATTATTATATTACCATAAATAAAATAATATTTCATTATTATATTACTATAAATAAAATAAGATTTCATTATTATATTACTATAAATAAAATAATATTTCATTATTATATTACCATAAATAAAATAAAATTTCATTATTATATTACCATAAATAAAATAAGGTTTCATTATTATACTACCATAAATAAAATAATATTTCATTATTATATTACCATAAATAAAATAATATTTGATTATTATATTACCATAAATAAAATAATATTTGATTATTATATTACCATAAATAAAATAATAGTTCATTATTATATTACCATAAATAAAATAATATTTGATTATTATATTACCATAAATAAAATAATATTTCATTATTATATTACCATAAATAAAATAATATTTCATTATTATATTACCATAAATAAAATAATATTTGATTATTATATTACCATAAATAAAATAATATTTCATTATTATATTACCATAAATAAAATAATATTTGATTATTATATTACCATAAATAAAATAATATTTCATTATTATATTACCATAAATAAAATAATATTTCATTATTATATTACCATAAATAAAATAATATTTGATTATTATATTACCATAAATAAAATAATATTTCATTATTATATTACCATAAATAAAATAATATTTCATTATTATATTACCATAAATAAAATAATATTTGATTATTATATTACCATAAATAAAATAATATTTCATTAATGTATTACCATAAATAAAATAATATTTGATTATTATATTACCATAAATAAAATAATATTTCATTATTATATTACCATAAATGAAATAATATTTCATTATTATATTACCATAAATAAAATAATATTTCATTATTATATTACCATAAATAAAATAAGAGTTCATTATTATATTACCATAAATAAAATAAAATTTCATTATTATATTACCATAAATAATATAATATTTCATTATTATATTACCATAAATAAAATAATATTTGATTATTATATTACCATAAATAAAATAATATTTGATTATTATATTACCATAAATAAAATAATATTTCATTATTATATTACCATAAATAAAATAATATTTCATTATTATATTACCATAAATAAAATAATATTTCATTATTATATTACCATCAATAAAATAATATTTGATTATTATATTACCATAAATAAAATAAAATTTCATTATTATATTACCATAAATAATATAATATTTCATTATTATATTACCATAAATAAAATAATATTTGATTATTATATTACCATAAATAAAATAATATTTGATTATTATATTACCATAAATAAAATAATATTTCATTATTATATTACCATAAATAAAATAATATTTCATTATTATATTACCATAAATAAAATAATATTTCATTATTATATTACCATAAATAAAATAATATTTGATTATTATATTACCATAAATAAAATAATATTTGATTATTATATTACCATAAATAAAATAATAGTTCATTATTATATTACCATAAATAAAATAATATTTCATTATTATATTACCATAAATAAAATAAGATTTCATGATTATATTACCATAAATAAAATAATATTTGATTATTATATTACCATAAATAAAATAATATTTGATTATTATATTACCATAAATAAAATAATATTTGATTATTATATTACCATAAATAAAATAAGATTTCATTATTATATTACCATAAATAAAATAATATTTCATTATTATATTACCATAAATAAAATAATATTTGATTATTATATTACCATAAATAAAATAATATTTGATTATTATATTACCATAAATAAAATAATATTTCATTATAATATTACCATAAATAAAATAATATTTGATTATTATATTACCATAAATAAAATAATATTTGATTATTATATTACCATAAATAAAATAATATTTGATTATTATATTACCATAAATAAAATAAGATTTCATTATTATATTACCATAAATAAAATAATATTTCATTATAATATTACCATAAATAAAATAATATTTGATTATTATATTACCATAAATAAAATAATATTTCATTATTATATTACCATAAATAAAATAAGATTTCATTATTATATTACCATAAATAATATAATATTTCATTATTATATTACCATAAATAAAATAATATTTGATTATTATATTACCATAAATAAAATAATATTTGATTATTATATTACCATAAATAAAATAATATTTCATTATTATATTACCATAAATAAAATAATATTTCATTATTATATTACCATAAATAAAATAATATTTCATTATTATATTACCATGAATAAAATAATATTTCATTATTATATTACCATAAATAAAATAAGATTACATTATTATATTACCATAAAAAAACAAGATTTTATTCTTATATTACATGAATAAAATATTATTTCATTAATGTATTACCATAAATAAAATATTGTTTCATTTTTTTATTACCATAAATAAAATAAGAGTTTATTATTATATTGCCATATTTAAAATAAGATTTTCATAATGTTACCATTAATAAAATATTATTTCATTATTATATTACAATAAATAAAATTAGATTTGATTCTTATGTTACCATGAATTTCATTATTATACTAGCATAAATAGATAATATTTCATTATTATATTACGATAAAAATTATTATTTCATTATCATATAACGATAAATAAAATAAGATTTCATTATTATATTACCATAAATAAAATATGATTGCATTATTATATTACCATAAATAAAATAATATTTAATTATTATATTACCATAAATAAAATAAGGTTTCATTATTATATTACGATAAATAAAATAAGATTTCATTGTTATATTACCGTAATTAAAATAAGATTTTCATAATATTAACATTAGAAAATAATATTTCATTATTATATTACAATAAATCAAAGCAGATTTCATTCTTATGTTACTACAAATAAAATATAGTTTCATTTTTATACTAGCATAAATAAATAATAGTTCATTATTATATTACCATAAATTAAATAGTAGTTCATTATTATATTACGATAAATAAAAAAGATTTCATTATTATATATCCATAAATAAAAAAGATTTCATTATTATATATCCATAAATAAAATAA
>NC_136527.1:60607018-60649518 GCF_053919585.1 Euprymna scolopes | reverse complement strand
CATAAGAGTAGTGGTAGATGGACAAAAATCGGAGGCCTGCAATATAAATGCTGGAGTCCCTCAGGGGTCCATCCTGAGCCCAACTCTCTTCCTGATCTACATCAATGACCTCCCTAAACACATACTTAAATCATTCGTTGACATCTATGCTGATGACACGACCATCTACGGTAACACATCAAAGGCTGTAAATGACAAAGTTCTCTCTGATTCTCTCTCCTCTGATCTCAAGCGCGTGGTTCAGTGGGGGAAGACGTGGCTGGTTACCTTTAATGCATCCAAAAGCAAACTCCTATCCTTACATCATCAACGCTCTGATCCCCATCTGGCATCAATTGTGATGGATGGCTCTCGTCTGGGTGAGGCCCCGTGTTTTGACAAGCTTCTGGGTTTGTCCTTTACTCCTGATCTGAAATGGAACACGTACATCAAGTCTGTTGCCAAGGTCGCTGGAAAGATGGTGGGATCCTTCTACCGCTCCAGAAAATATCTCACTACTGATGCAATTCTCTATCTATATAAAATCCAAGTACGTCCAAGGATGGAATACTGTTGCAATATCTGGGCAGGAGCTGCTAAAAACAGCCTATCCTGCCTTGACAGAGTACAAAATAGACTTTGTGGCTTAGTGGGGGATGCCCTTTTCTCTACCCTGCAACCTCTCTCCCACAGAAGAGACGTTGCAAGCCTATCCTTGTTTTATCGTTATTTCCATGGCAAGTGCTCGTCTGAACTCCAATCTCTGGTTCCCCCTCGCCAATCTTTCATGAAAAACACCCGTCTAGCTGAATCCACTGTGAAAAATTTCCCCCACTCTATATCTGTGCCTAAATCAAAACGTGGATTCCATGAACAAAGCTTCTTTCTTAGAACTGCACGCCTGTGGAACTCTGTTCTGTCTGCCTGCTTCCCACCAGACTACAACTTGGATGTCTTCAAGTCCAACGTTAACAAATTCCTAATGAACCGCCCCCCTAAGTAAACACTTCATCAAATCTCCACACTAACGTAATGTACTTGCAATAACCCTTATCCCTGAGTGGCTTCCGGGCCTTGATAAGTGGTGATCACTGTGTAAAAAAAAAAAAAAAAAAAAAAAAAAAAAATATGAAATATAGTACTTTCGGTAGGGAATTACTTGCCATTTATTCCGCGGTAAAGACTTTTCAGATTTATCTTGAAAAATTCAAATTTCACTCAATTAACTGATCACAAACGACTGTCACATGTCTTATTTGCGTCCAAGCAACACAGAAATTGCTTACTTCATGTTTCATATGGACTGCTATTAACAAGGATGTATGTGATTGGTCACAGAGTTGTCTCCCTTGCCAGAAATTCAAAGTAACTCAACTTCTTACCCCCCCCCTATTGAAGTTCCCTATTCCTTACGCTCAATTTCAACATGTTCACTTCGACAAAGTGGGTCTGTTAACACCTATGAAAAACTTTACATATATTAACAAAAACACTCGGATATCAAGATTTGGTGTGCCGGAAATTATTACCACCGACGAAGGTAAATAGTTTGATTTCTATCTTTTTTTTGCTGGAATTTCACGTTTACTTGGATGCAAGAATATACAGACCACGCTATCCCCTCCTCAAATGGCTTGGTCGATCATTTCTATCGCCAACTGAAAACTTCCTTGAAAGCACATTCCGATCCTAATAATTGGATGGAATTCCTTTCTCTCATACTCCTCGGTATCAGATCTACCATTTAAATAGACATTGGACTCACATCTGCCGAGATCGTGTGCAGAACAGTCACCTTTGATTTTAGCAGGATAAATCATTGCACCAACCACCATTAGAAGCAGATTAGACCTGACTAGCTATACGTCTCGCTTAAAGAAGTATATGTCGAGACCGTTGAATCAAAATTTAAAAAAACTATGATCCTTCTTCAAGACATTAACACATGAACACGCGCTTTTGTAAGGAACAATGAAGTACCCACACGCCTTCAGCCCCCCATACTCCGGTCTTTACTAAGTACTTAGGAGATATTTGAAACATTTTGTGATAAAAATAGCAAACATGACTTGATCAGCATTGATAGACTGAAGAAAGCATTTTTTTGAAAAGACAGAATTTTGTTGTTTGGATGCAAAACTCAGGAGATTAATTAACTACTGCCTAACGACACAGTGCTTACTGCTTCTTAGTGCTGTAACTTCCACCAAATCTGGCAGGTAATATTTATACCCAGTGAACTATTTCTATTCTTTTTTTAGATCGAGTTTTTGTCTAGGAAAAGAATCATTTAGCGACAGCTACATTAAGTGTATCAGAATTTTGGGGGAATTTTTGACACCACTAACACGAAACTGCGAATAAAATATAAAAAAAACTCGTAATTTCTCTTTTTAAAGTGGGTTGTTTATTTTCTTTATAGATTATACTTCCAAAATAAACTATTAAAGTTGTATAAAAAGTAATAAAAATATTATTTTTTATTTAAAAAAAGTAATGAAATCAATTGAATTTTACGAGTTAAGTATTTATCAATTTTTAAAATAAAAAATCTATCCAAATTTTTCTATTCATTCAATTTTTACGATATTTTCAGGGTCAATGTGAAATTTTATGCTCTTTCCAATAAACTGAATATAATATTTATTTATTTTTTATTACATTTTCACCCCAAACAAGACACATTGCCACTTTGGTGTAGGGGGCTACTACTGGAGTACTATGTTGGGATTTGGGCAGCAAGATGTCGGTCCACGTTACACTTGAACTTCTGCATGTCAGTACAGTTGGGGAAGCAGTGGCCTGGAATGGAATTCCAAAGTTTAGCGTTTCTGGGGAAGAAATTAATGGAGTAGAAAGATCTTTTACATCTAGGGATCTCTACTGTGTGGGGGTGGGATTTAGCTACCTGTTGTGTTTGTCGAGAGTGTCTACGTCATGGGGGCACAAGTGTCTGCAGTTCGCCAGAGCATTCACCATTAAAATATTTGTAGAACAGGCAGAGGGATGCAACATTTCGTCGATGAACCTTGTCTAGGAGCGAGAGACTAGTAGCAGATGCACCAGCCTAAAGGTGACAGCAATACTCCATACATGGGCGAATGGTGGCCTTATAGAGGTACAGGATACTTTCGGGTGTTAGTAGTTTTCTAGCTCGGTAGAGAGAGCCTACCTTCTTCGCAGCGGCCCTGGCAACACTTTCAATATAATTGTTCCAACTCATGTTTCCTGTGAACGTTAGGCCAAGGAGTTTCAAAGATGTACTCTCAGATAAAGAGTCACTGGACAAACGTTTGTTTTTTAGATTCATGCCCCACCATTTCGAAATGTCTATTAAAAAGTAAATAATTAATTTACTCACCAAAGTTTTATATATCACAAATTGAAGATAAAAGATCAATAAATAATATATTCAAATTTAAAATAAAAAAGTGTTTTTTAGAAATTTACCTGTAAAGTCCGAAGTTTAAAACCTTTTTTTTAAAAACAGGTTTTTTTTAAAAAAAATGTAACCTTGGTCCTTGCTCCTTTAATTGAACAACAAATTAGGGTTTGAATTACATTTTTCGAGTAGATATAAGCTTGGAAAGACAGGGGGTCGAATTATTCAATATATTTCACGCATTCGTAAGGTCAGTTTCTGACACACCTACAGCTACATGTGACTGGAACAAATCTTCAGAACGACATAAACAAGATAATAAGATAAAAACATAAGAATTTATTGAGTTAAATCAAACTTTAAAATATTTCTTGAAAAAAGAACAAGAACTCAACTGCTGATAACAACAAATAAAAAAACGTGTTTTAATTTTTAATTAATCTGTACTTGTTATGAATATGTTAATAATGAAATGAAGTATGAGGGGCGTGCAATAAGTAATGCCCCTGACCAACTTCCCATAGCAGTAGAGCAACAAACCTTGGCACAGTTATTAGTCTTTCTCTACATAGGAACCACCCAGAGTTATGCATTTCTCCCATCGTTTGATGCAGCTCTGGAGACCATTTTTGTAGAACACCCCAGGTTGGTCCTCCAACCAGTACATGACTTCAGAAATCAAGGCTGCATTATCTGGGAAACGCTTTCCTTTCAAAAACAACTTCATGGCTGAGAAGAGGTGAAAGTCAGAGAGTGCAAGGTCAGGAGAGTAGGGAAGATGGGCAGGATTTCATATCCACATGCTCTGCTTCTGATCTGGCGACATGCAAGTTGTGGATCAGAGCGTTGTCTTGCAGGAGGAGGGTACCTTTGCTTATCTTGCCCCGCCTCTTGATTTTCATAGCTTTCCTTAATTTCCTCAAAAGTGAAGCATAATAGGCTCCTGTAATTGTGGTACCCTTTGCCATGAAATCTGTCATCACTACTTCGTCCTGGTCCCAGAATACTGTGAGCATAACCTTGCCAGCGGAGGGCTGCACTCTTGCCTTCTTTAGAGGTGGTGAGTCCAAGTGCTTCCACTGCATTGACTGGGCTTTGGTCTCTGGATCATAGTGATGAACCCAGGTTTCATCCTGTGTAATCAGTCTTTTGAAAAACTTTGACTCATCTTCTTGGCACATTTCCAAATTCATCCTCGAGCACTCAATGCGTTCTCGCTTCTGGAATGGTGTGAGCAACCTGGGAATCCATCTGGCAGACACCTTATGCAAATGGTCATGAATGATAGTTTCCACAGACCCTGTACTAATCTTGACATCTTGGGCTATTTGGCGAATAGTAATGCGCCGATCTTCCAAAATTGCAGCCTCAACTTGACGGACAGATGCCTCATCAATGGTAGAAGGGGGGGCGACCAGGTCTGGGAGCTGTTTCCACAGACTTCCGGCCATGTTTGAATTCATGATGCTAGCGTTTTACAAGGTCATATGATGGGGCATTATCACCATAAGTTTCTTTTATTTCATCAAAAGTCTCCTGTGGTGTGCGTCTTTTCAAATATAAACACCTGTAAAACAGAAACCACTATTAGTTAAGAGCTGTAATTTGCCAGATAACCCGTAGAGATATAAATCATTGCACATGCTAAATTTCAGCTAGATCAGACTACTGGAAGTGGGTCAGGGGCATTACTTATTGCACGCCCCTCGTAACTAAGAAATATTTTTGTTTCAACAACACAACATCTTACTAAACAAGATAACATAAAAACGAATTTCATCGTTATTTCTTTGCAAATTACCAAAACAAAACAATGAAATGAAAAACAAACTAAGATACTTTTCCGTTTATTTTTTCAAAATGGGTGAAACAATAAATAAATTACACACAAATGTTACCAAAGGCAAGCAAAGTAACTTTTTTACCTAACGACGAGATTAATTTACTAAAGTTAACAAACCTTTTTACATTACTAGATAATTTTTTTGTTTTCACACTACTTTTATTCGTAACTAAAAAATACATTAAAATTTCTTTGCTATTCTGGAAGATTACATTATTATTTAGTTATTTAATTTCATAGCTTTTGTTTATTTTCATTTCATTGGTTTTGTTTTGATAATTATGTAGAAAAATAACAATGAAATTCAACTTGTACTTTTTTTTATTAAAATTTTATGTGAAACAAAAAGCATTACTTAGTTATTTCATTTCAAACGTTTATATTAATTTTGTTACAAGAATTAAGTATTAGTTCTATTAAGTTTATATATATTTTATATGTATGCATATATATTTATTAGATACGTGCAAAATGTTTATACATTTTGCACGTACCTAATATATTCAGAATTTACCAAATAATGACCACAGAATATAATGAATTCATTATTTTTATTTCATTCCTAGTTGAAATGTATTAAGTTTTAAACCAAAAAAAAAAAATTACCCAGTTAAAGTTGTCAGTAGTAAAAAATGCATGTATTAATTTTTGTTTTTTAATGAAAATAAACCTTCGTATCCCATATAACTTTGGCAGGCTTAATAGCCCAATTTTCTAGTTGGAGGAATTTTGTAGTCATCGTGGATAGTGTATGATTTCTTTCTTTCTGATACATCTTCCCATATTCTGGGATATTCAGGGTTTGTCTTCCATATGTGTTTTCATATGACTCAACAAATGTGACTGCTGTACAAAAGAAGAACCACATACTTCACAAGAATGTGGTTTCTCTCCAAGATGTTTTTTCAAATGACTCAACAAAGTTGACTTCCATGCAAAAGAAGAACCACATTCACAACAAGAATATGGTTTTTCTCCCGTATGTGTTTTCATATGACTCAACAAACTTGACTTCCATGCAAAAGAAGAACCACATACTTCACAAGAATGTGGTTTGTCTCCAGTATGTGTTTTCATATGACACAACAAACTTGACTTCCATGCAAAAGAAGAACCACATACTTCACAAGAATATGGTTTGTCTCCAGTATGTTTTGTTATATGAGACAACAAACTTGACTTCCATGCAAAAGAAGAACTACATACTTCACATGAATATGGTTTGTCTCCTGTATGTGTTTTCATATGACTCGACAAATTAGACTTCCGTGCAAAAGAAGATCCACATACTTCACAAGAATGTTGTTTTTCTCCTGTATGTGTTTTCATATGACTCCACAATGTAGACTTCTGTGTAAAAGAAGCGCCACATACTTCACAGGAATGTGGTTTCTTTCCTGTATGTCTGTTCATATGACTCAACAAAATTAACTTCCACGCAAAAGAAGAACCACATACTTCACAAGAATATGGTTTCTCTCCCGTATGTGTTTTCATATGATTCACCAAAGTTGACTTCTCTATAAAAGAAAAACCACATACTGCACATGAATATGGTTTGTCTCCAGTATGTGTTTTTATATGACGCAACAAATATGACTTCCGTGCAAAAGAAGAACCACACACTTCACAAGAATGTGGTTTTTCTCCCGTATGTGTTTTAATATGATTCAATAAAGTTGACTTGTGTGCAAAAGAAGAACCACATACTTCACAAGAATATGGTTTGTCCCCTGTATGTATTTTAATATGATGCAATAAATTTGACTTTTGTGTAAAGGAAGAGCCACATACTTCACAAGAATGTGGTTTGTCTGCCATGATTCCACAAAAATTACATACAATGGAGTGTATGATGACAGGCACGCTAATAAATATCAACTTTGGAAAATTTCTATGAAGAAATTCCTAATCTTTTTAAAACTTTTAACTCATCAATGACGAAAAGTTCTGCTTCTCCATTAATGGAATTCTTTTCATTGTTGAAAACTCTGAAAATATAAAATAAATTTTAAATATACATTTCGTCTGGTAAAATTAAATTTATTATGTTGATTTTTATTTTACAAATTTTGTTGATTAAATTCCAAATAAAATGAGTCAACAATAGTTAGTTAAAAAAATAATGTATTTCTATTTTCAAATATTTATTTAAAAATTTTACGTTTCTTCATCTTAAAGAATTTACAATTAAGGTTAGTTAAAAAAAATAATGTATTTCTATTTTCAAATATTTATTTAAAAATTTTACGTTTCTTCATCTTAAAGGATTATCATATTATTTGGATTCTTCAGAATATTGTTCTCATCTTTTCACAATGTTTCTATGTTACCTCCAATCTTATTCAGGTGTATTTCGCTAAACTTGGAAACCTTTCTCTTGAATTCAGAAATTAGTAAAAATTCTGTTTCGATTAGAATTGTGGTAAAGAATTATAGAACTCTGGTGAATAAGCAGACGTGTCACTAATAGTGTTTTAATCAGATCGAGACCTGAACTATGTAATAAAAAAGTTTAAGAAAAGCTAATTGTAGGACTTGCTCAATTAAGAGTAATGGATATGAAGAGTCTATTCACCATGACTTGTGTTGTAGAGAATCTCAACACAAGCCGCCACTTAAGAAAGCTTAAGAAAAAGAGGTTATGATGTCCTTCAATTTAGGAATGATAAGAATATTTAACGAGTATATAGCTCTGGAAGATTATGCTCATATTTCATCAATTGTTCCGTTAGCACAGAAAATTATGTTAAAACACCAACATCTGCATACATGCATGGCTTGTGTGGGTTTTAGAAATATTCAAATATTAGAATATGAAATAGAGCAAATAAGCAGTTGATTCATTAGAAATCCAAACAGAGAATCAGTAGCTAATGCAGTGGTAAAGGTTGAAGGGTATCGTAAGTTTCTGTTTCTTATAATGAACAACACCAACCAAACAGTCACCTTGAGAAGAGGCTGCCAATTAGCTAAGTGAAATGTGATAACATTACCAAGATTATCATGATTGATGAACAAATGAATGAGATACCTGAATTAAAGTTGGAAGTTGATTTGTTACTGAAGCAGAATAAAGATTTCATTTGTTATGGAGGATAAGGTCTTGGGCAGAACCAATATTGTGTATTGATAGTGGAATGCGTGAGGCCATACTGAGATGCCCGTATCAAACGAAGAAAGTTAGTAGACTTGGCAACAGCGGAAATGATGCAAGTGTAATTTTTAGGGCTTTAAAGTCATGAAAAAGTATGCATTACTGGTCATTGATGATATATTAGCCTCACTTGGGTCAGCAAATACTTCTACAAATTAGATCACTAGTCAGAGTACTGGCAGATTACATTAAGGACGATAAAGAGAAAACTGTGTTCATCTGCCACTGAAGTTTGTTTCACTTTTATGTGATACCATTCAGACTCGCGAATGCCCCTGGGGTCTTCCAAAAATTAATGTCCATAGTTCAAATATTACACCATAAATTGCAAAACTTCATAATTATCAGAGACGACATTGCAAACAATCCATGTGACAAAGCTGTTGTCGTTTTGTTCAATCAGCGAATTTTAAATTAAGAAAGCGAATTTAAAAAATATTTTTCTGGTAGATTTTGCTGGAGCCGGTCTATCACCAATAAAAAGGCACTGCCCTTGATAAGTGGTGATGCCATGTAATAAAAACAAAACAAAAAAAAACAAACAGTCAAATCCCTGTTCCCCTTCAGTTCAGACACATTTTAACCACTTGCTCCATCTTGTGATGTTAAACCATTAATATGATTTTTGTGCGCTTAGCATTGGAAGCTTATAAATCTCGTTGGATTAATTACCAAAGACAAATAAATTTGTGTTGCATCAGATATATTCATAGAACTGCTTAAAACAACAAACTTTGTTTTCATTTCGTAAAGAAAAAGAAACATTTTCCTGCAAAAATGACATTCTGTCTCAGTCAGTGAAAGATTTCTCTATCTTGCTTTTCATTACACATTTTAATTCAAATCCTATCAGACTATTTTCAAAATATATAAAGTCCTAGAGCCTATACATACAGTTACGAACATTTCTTTCGAGAACATTTTTACTTTGGACAATTTATTCATTTATTACTTTCTAAAAAATTAAATAACCCATATTTCTCCTGCCCTTCACATCACCAACATTTTTACTTTGGACGATTTATTCATTTATTACTTTCTAAAAAATTAAATAACCCATATTTCTCCTGCCCTTCACATCACAAACATTTTTACTTTGGACGATTTATTCATTTATCACTTTCTAAAAAATTAAATAACCCATATTTCTCCTGCCCTTCACATCACAAACATTTTTACTTTGGACAATTTATTCATTTATTACTTTCTAAAAAATTAAATAACCCATATTTCTCCTACCCTTCACATCACCAACATTTTTACTTTGGACGATTTATTCATTAATTACTTTCTAAAAAATTAAATAACCCATATTTCTCCTGCCCTTCACATCACCAACATTTTTACTTTGGACGATTTATTCATTAATTACTTTCTAAAAAATTAAATAACCCATATTTCTCCTACCCTTCACATCACAAACATTTTTACTTTGGACAATTTATTCATTTATTACTTTCTAAAAAATTAAATAACCCATATTTCTCCTACCCTTCACATCACCAACATTTTTACTTTGGACGATTTATTCATTAATTACTTTCTAAAAAATTAAATAACCCATATTTCTCCTGCCCTTCACATCACCAACATTTTTACTTTGGACGATTTATTCATTAATTACTTTCTAAAAAATTAAATAACCCATATTTCTCCTGCCCTTCACATCACAAACATTTTTACTTTGGACGATTTATTCATTTATCACTTTCTAAAAAATTAAATAACCCATATTTCTCCTGCCCTTCACATCACCAACATTTTTACTTTGGACGATTTATTCATTTATTACTTTCTAGAAGGTGAGCAGAATTCATCTCTCTCGGATACTTTGATGAGGAACTGGAGGCATTACCTCCTCGTTTCCATCTTTCTCATCACTATTGCCACCAGTATGTCCCTCATTTTGTTCTGTAGGTAGTGTTTCTATGCTCACCTGAAGGGGCAGTAGGCGATCAGGATCATCCCTGAACTGTATGTGATCCTCCTAATCGTCCTCAGAATCTGAAGAGGTATAACAGGGGCTGAGATCTTTTATGTGACGTCAATCAACATAATCTGAGGACTTTATTTTTCCTCTGCAAAATTTTGCAGTGCACCCAGCATTCGGGGGTTTTATCCAAACACGGTCTCCCACTTGATATGGTGTATTGACGACTCTAACCACTGATGGTGTGACGTCTATTCCTTTTACATGCTGTTTGTAATAGTAAATCCCATACGCTGATGCAGTTGCTGGTGTTGCATCGTCCTTGGCTGTCACATTATACCAGTACACAACTTCTGGAATAGAGCACTGTGACCTGGACACAATTTTTTTCATGGTGCGGTGACATCACTTCACTATACCATTACCTTCAGGAAAATATGCACATCGGTAATGCATTCTAATCCTCCATTCAGGCATGAATTTCTGAAATTCTTGACATCAAAATGTAGTGGCGTCATCAGTCAAGATTTCAAGCAGAGCACCATGTTCAAGAAAGACGGCTCTTAACTGTGGTATAATGCTAGATGCATCCTGTCATATCAACAGGCGCCATATTGTGAAACATGTGGGGCCACAATCTGTCAAGGTCAAAAAATGCTTGCCCTCATAATACATTACAGCCATCCCTACCCGATACCAGTTGTCCTCCACCTCAAGCTTCCATTTTTGCCATTGGGATGGTGCCGGATCAATTTGCTAACACTCTTTGCATGAGCGTATGACTGCCTTGATTGATGCCCTTGTTTGTAGTTGCAGGACACACTCTTTGGACAAAATATTTTATTCATTTTGTGTGTTGATGCTGATTTTGGCACCTTTTTATTGTTTGTTTATGTCAAGGATTTAGAAAAACGTAATCTCATTAATGTCATAACACTGACGACATCTGCCATTTTAAATGTTCACCGTCATAACAGTGATGATACTATCTGTTGATCTGGTCTCCCGTTGTAACACCATTATTGTGAGGAAAAACAAAAACAAGTTTTCAACATGAAAAAAACATTTGCACAATAAATAACACATAAGATGAGAACAGTAGTCTTAATAATCTAAATAATACAAAGAATCATTCCTCATCTAAAAAAATTCAGAACCATAATATTGTAATTTGTTTAAGAATCATGATTATTTTTTAATTTAATCAAAGTTATTTGTAAAGTTTGTTGAATGTATTTTTGAGAAAAATTAAAAATACAACAATTTCTTTAATTATCAGCATTCTTTAAACAATCGAACAGAAAATTTGACAACTGCATTTCCAAATAAATTAACAGAAAAACTCTTTGGTATATACTTACGTGCGTAAACAGTTTCTAATACATTGATCCCTTATATTGAAACCATGCAACGAGAACACAAACATTTAAGTAAAGAAATGAAAAAACAACTGAATGTCAAAAAGGCTAAAAAAAAGGCTTAATTCGCGAAATTTCACTGAAAAAGTCGATGTTTTCAAAATGGGGGATCGATTTACTAGAACGTTGTATTAGATATAGAGCACACCTAAAAAATGGAAAATATTAATTTTTTTTTAATATAAAAAAATGATAAAATGAATATAATACACGGGAAGGTATCGCTTCCATATCATTTTTTCTTTTACTTTAAACATATGAATCAGTGAAAAACATTTAAAATTTATCATTTTTTTCTGTGCCAGCATAGTATAAACACCCCAACCACCCAATGGCTTTCGAGGTTAGGGTGCTTATAATACACTGGGGTCCCATCATAAAAATTTACCTTTTTTTTCCAAAAATGGTAAATATTGAATTATCTTTTTGTTGTTTTTGTTGATAATCCGGTAGATTAGTGACAAAATATGAAAAAAATGATAAAATTAAAAATACATGGGAGTATCACTTCCATCCGTGCGCCAAGCATTTTTCTTATAATTTTGAATCAGTGAAAAGCATTTAATCTTTTCTTTTAGTAAATGATAAGTTGTTTTGGTCAATGTCTAGAATCTTTCAAAACTTCTGAAAAATTTTTACATTTGCAACTTTTATAATTTTGGGGGGGATGCTGAAAACAAATAAAAACTTTACAAGTCACACAGATAAATAGTTTTCATTATATAAAAAAAATTTCTTTTTCAAAAAGTGGGGATAATTTTTCATTAGAAATGTCATGCAAAATGAGCACCCATTTAACGGCCACCTAGTGAGGGGCGTTATTTGTATTTTTGTTTTTGGATCTAAAAGTTTTTTAAGTTCTAATTTCATATTTCAATAAAGACACGAGGAAAACGTTAAAGAACAAAAATAAATAAAAATCTGTATGCAAATATGTGTCATTCCTTGTGTTATCAGTGGTGGCCATTTCTGTACGTTAGGTACATGCGAAATGAATGCTGATACTTAAAATTTATGAACATTTTGACCTCTTCCTTTACTTAAAAATTCCCTCCAAATCAGGAAATGAACCAATCTTAATGAAATTTTCAGTATTTATCAAATAATGATCACGGAATATAATGAACTAATTATTTTTACTTAAATCTTAGTGGAATCATGTATTATTTTATTTAAATATTAGTGGAATCATGTAGTCGTTTATTTAAATCTTAGTGGAATCATGTATTAGTTTGTTTAAATCTTAGTGGAATCATGTATTCGTTTGTTTTATATCTTAGTGGAATCATGTATTCGTTTGTTTTATATCTTAGTGGAATCATGTATTAGTTTGTTTTATATCTTAGTGGAATCATGTATTAGTTTGTTTAAATCTTAGTGGAATCATGTATTAGTTTGTTTAAATCTTAGTGGAATCATGTATTAGTTTGTTTAAATCTTAGTGGAATCATGTATTAGTTTGTTTTAAATCTTAGTGGAATCATGTATTCGTTTGTTTAAATCTTAGTGGAATCATGTATTAGTTTGTTTATATCTTAGTGGAATCATGTATTATTTTATTTAAATCTTAGTGGAATCATGTATTATTTTATTTAAATCTTAGTGGAATCATGTATTAGTTTGTTTAAATCTTAGTGGAATCATGTATTAGTTTGTTTTAAATCTTAGTGGAATCATGTATTAGTTTGTTTTAAATCTTAGTGGAATCATGTATTATTTTATTTAAATCTTAGTGGAATCATGTATTCGTTTATATAAATCTTAGTGGAATCATGTATTATTTTATTTAAATCTTAGTGGAATCATGTATTAGTTTGTTTAAATCTTAGTGGAATACAGTATTAGTTTGTTTAAATCTTAGTGGAATCATGTATTAGTTTGTTTAAATCTTAGTGGAATCATGTATTATTTTATTTAAATCTTAGTGGAATCATGTATTAGTTTATTTAAATCTTAGTGGAATCATGTATTAGTTTGTTTAAATCTTAGTGGAATCATGTATTATTTTATTTAAATCTTAGTGGAATCATGTATTAGTTTGTTTAAATCTTAGTGGAATCATGTATTAGTTTGTTTAAATCTTAGTGGAATCATGTATTAGTTTGTTTAAATCTTAGTGGAATCATGTATTATTTTATTTAAATCTTAGTGGAATCATGTATTAGTTTATATAAATCTTAGTGGAATCATGTATTATTTTATTTAAATCTTAGTGGAATCATGTATTAGTTTGTTTAAATCTTAGTGGAATCATGTATTATTTTATTTAAATCTTAGTGGAATCATGTATTAGTTTGTTTAAATCTTAGTGGAATCATGTATTAGTTTGTTTATATCTTAGTGGAATCATGTATTATTTTATTTAAATCTTAGTGGAATCATGTATTATTTTATTTAAATCTTAGTGGAATCATGTATTAGTTTGTTTAAATCTTAGTGGAATCATGTATTAGTTTGTTTAAATCTTAGTGGAATCATGTATTAGTTTGTTTAAATCTTAGTGGAATCATGTATTATTTTATTTAAATCTTAGTGGAATCATGTATTAGTTTATTTAAATCTTAGTGGAATCATGTATTAGTTTGTTTAAATCTTAGTGGAATCATGTATTATTTTATTTAAATCTTAGTGGAATCATGTATTAGTTTGTTTAAATCTTAGTGGAATCATGTATTAGTTTGTTTAAATCTTAGTGGAATCATGTATTAGTTTGTTTAAATCTTAGTGGAATCATGTATTAGTTTGTTTAAATCTTAGTGGAATCATGTATTATTTTATTTAAATCTTAGTGGAATCATGTATTCGTTTATATAAATCTTAGTGGAATCATGTATTATTTTATTTAAATCTTAGTGGAATCATGTATTAGTTTGTTTAAATCTTAGTGGAATCATGTATTAGTTTGTTTAAATCTTAGTGGAATCATGTATTAGTTTGTTTAAATCTTAGTGGAATCATGTATTAAGTTGTTTAAATCTTAGTGGAATCATGTATTATTTTATTTAAATCTTAGTGGAATCATGTATTCGTTTATATAAATCTTAGTGGAATCATGTATTAGTTTGTTTAAATCTTAGTGGAATCATGTATTAGTTTGTTTAAATCTTAGTGGAATCATGTATTAGTTTGTTTAAATCTTAGTGGAATCATGTATTAGTTTGTTTAAATCTTAGTGGAATCATGTATTATTTTATTTAAATCTTAGTGGAATCATGTATTCGTTTATATAAATCTTAGTGGAATCATGTATTATTTTATTTAAATCTTAGTGGAATCATGTATTAGTTTGTTTAAATCTTAGTGGAATCATGTATTAGTTTGTTTAAATCTTAGTGGAATCATGTATTAGTTTGTTTAAATCTTAGTGGAATCATGTATTAGTTTGTTTAAATCTTAGTGGAATCATGTATTATTTTATTTAAATCTTAGTGGAATCATGTATTCGTTTATATAAATCTTAGTGGAATCATGTATTATTTTATTTAAATCTTAGTGGAATCATGTATTAGTTTGTTTAAATCTTAGTGGAATCATGTATTAGTTTGTTTAAATCTTAGTGGAATCATGTATTAGTTTGTTTAAATCTTAGTGGAATCATGTATTATTTTATTTAAATCTTAGTGGAATCATGTATTAGTTTATTTAAATCTTAGTGGAATCATGTATTAGTTTGTTTAAATCTTAGTGGAATCATGTATTATTTTATTCAAATCTTAGTGGAATCATGTATTAGTTTGTTTAAATCTTAGTGGAATCATGTATTAGTTTGTTTAAATCTTAGTGGAATCATGTATTAGTTTGTTTAAATCTTAGTGGAATCATGTATTAGTTTGTTTAAATCTTAGTGGAATCATGTATTAGTTTGTTTAAATCTTAGTGGAATCATGTATTATTTTATTTAAATCTTAGTGGAATCATGTATTAGTTTGTTTAAATCTTAGTGGAATCATGTATTAGTTTGTTTTAAATCTTAGTGGAATCATGTATTAGTTTGTTTTAAATCTTAGTGGAATCATGTATTGGTTTGTTTAAATCTTAGTGGAATCATGTATTAGTTTGTTTAAATCTTAGTGGAATCATGTATTATTTTATTTAAATCTTAGTGGAATCATGTATTAGTTTGTTTAAATCTTAGTGGAATCATGTATTAGTTTGTTTAAATCTTAGTGGAATCATGTATTATTTTATTTAAATCTTAGTGGAATCATGTATTAGTTTATTTAAATCTTAGTGGAATCATGTATTAGTTTGTTTAAATCTTAGTGGAATCATGTATTAGTTTGTTTTAAATCTTAGTGGAATCATGTATTATTTTATTTAAATCTTAGTGGAATCATGTATTAGTTTATTTAAATCTTAGTGGAATCATGTATTAGTTTATTTAAATCTTAGTGGAATCATGTATTAGTTTATTTAAATCTTAGTGGAATCATGTATTAGTTTGTTTAAATCTTAGTGGAATCATGTATTAGTTTGTTTAAATCTTAGTGGAATCATGTATTAGTTTGTTTAAATCTTAGTGGAATCATGTATTAGTTTATTTAAATCTTAGTGGAATCATGTATTAGTTTGTTTAAATCTTAGTGGAATCATGTATTAGTTTGTTTAAATCTTAGTGGAATCATGTATTAGTTTGTTTTAATCTTAGTGGAATCATGTATTAGTTTGTTTAAATCTTAGTGGAATCATGTATTAGTTTGTTTAAATCTTAGTGGAATCATGTATTAGTTTGTTTTAAATCTTAGTGGAATCATGTATTCGTTTGTTTAAATCTTAGTGGAATCATGTATTAGTTTGTTTATATCTTAGTGGAATCATGTATTATTTTATTTAAATCTTAGTGGAATCATGTATTATTTTATTTAAATCTTAGTGGAATCATGTATTAGTTTGTTTAAATCTTAGTGGAATCATGTATTAGTTTGTTTTAAATCTAAGTGGAATCATGTATTAGTTTGTTTTAAATCTTAGTGGAATCATGTATTATTTTATTTAAATCTTAGTGGAATCATGTATTCGTTTATATAAATCTTAGTGGAATCATGTATTATTTTATTTAAATCTTAGTGGAATCATGTATTAGTTTGTTTTAATCTTAGTGGAATACAGTATTAGTTTGTTTAAATCTTAGTGGAATCATGTATTAGTTTGTTTAAATCTTAGTGGAATCATGTATTATTTTATTTAAATCTTAGTGGAATCATGTATTAGTTTATTTAAATCTTAGTGGAATCATGTATTAGTTTGTTTAAATCTTAGTGGAATCATGTATTATTTTATTTAAATCTTAGTGGAATCATGTATTAGTTTGTTTAAATCTTAGTGGAATCATGTATTAGTTTGTTTAAATCTTAGTGGAATCATGTATTAGTTTGTTTAAATCTTAGTGGAATCATGTATTATTTTATTTAAATCTTAGTGGAATCATGTATTAGTTTATATAAATCTTAGTGGAATCATGTATTATTTTATTTAAATCTTAGTGGAATCATGTATTAGTTTGTTTAAATCTTAGTGGAATCATGTATTATTTTATTTAAATCTTAGTGGAATCATGTATTAGTTTGTTTAAATCTTAGTGGAATCATGTATTAGTTTGTTTATATCTTAGTGGAATCATGTATTATTTTATTTAAATCTTAGTGGAATCATGTATTATTTTATTTAAATCTTAGTGGAATCATGTATTAGTTTGTTTAAATCTTAGTGGAATCATGTATTAGTTTGTTTAAATCTTAGTGGAATCATGTATTAGTTTGTTTAAATCTTAGTGGAATCATGTATTATTTTATTTAAATCTTAGTGGAATCATGTATTAGTTTATTTAAATCTTAGTGGAATCATGTATTAGTTTGTTTAAATCTTAGTGGAATCATGTATTATTTTATTTAAATCTTAGTGGAATCATGTATTAGTTTGTTTAAATCTTAGTGGAATCATGTATTAGTTTGTTTAAATCTTAGTGGAATCATGTATTAGTTTGTTTAAATCTTAGTGGAATCATGTATTAGTTTGTTTAAATCTTAGTGGAATCATGTATTATTTTATTTAAATCTTAGTGGAATCATGTATTCGTTTATATAAATCTTAGTGGAATCATGTATTATTTTATTTAAATCTTAGTGGAATCATGTATTAGTTTGTTTAAATCTTAGTGGAATCATGTATTAGTTTGTTTAAATCTTAGTGGAATCATGTATTAGTTTGTTTAAATCTTAGTGGAATCATGTATTAGTTTGTTTAAATCTTAGTGGAATCATGTATTATTTTATTTACATCTTAGTGGAATCATGTATTAGTTTATTTAAATCTTAGTGGAATCATGTATTAGTTTGTTTAAATCTTAGTGGAATCATGTATTATTTTATTCAAATCTTAGTGGAATCATGTATTAGTTTGTTTAAATCTTAGTGGAATCATGTATTAGTTTGTTTAAATCTTAGTGGAATCATGTATTAGTTTGTTTAAATCTTAGTGGAATCATGTATTAGTTTGTTTAAATCTTAGTGGAATCATGTATTAGTTTGTTTAAATCTTAGTGGAATCATGTATTATTTTATTTAAATCTTAGTGGAATCATGTATTAGTTTGTTTAAATCTTAGTGGAATCATGTATTAGTTTGTTTTAAATCTTAGTGGAATCATGTATTAGTTTGTTTTAAATCTTAGTGGAATCATGTATTGGTTTGTTTAAATCTTAGTGGAATCATGTATTAGTTTGTTTAAATCTTAGTGGAATCATGTATTATTTTATTTAAATCTTAGTGGAATCATGTATTAGTTTGTTTAAATCTTAGTGGAATCATGTATTAGTTTGTTTAAATCTTAGTGGAATCATGTATTATTTTATTTAAATCTTAGTGGAATCATGTATTAGTTTATTTAAATCTTAGTGGAATCATGTATTAGTTTGTTTAAATCTTAGTGGAATCATGTATTAGTTTGTTTTAAATCTTAGTGGAATCATGTATTATTTTATTTAAATCTTAGTGGAATCATGTATTATTTTATTTAAATCTTAGTGGAATCATGTATTAGTTTATTTAAATCTTAGTGGAATCATGTATTAGTTTATTTAAATCTTAGTGGAATCATGTATTAGTTTGTTTAAATCTTAGTGGAATCATGTATTAGTTTGTTTAAATCTTAGTGGAATCATGTATTAGTTTGTTTAAATCTTAGTGGAATCATGTATTAGTTTATTTAAATCTTAGTGGAATCATGTATTAGTTTGTTTAAATCTTAGTGGAATCATGTATTAGTTTGTTTAAATCTTAGTGGAATCATGTATTAGTTTGTTTAAATCTTAGTGGAATCATGTATTAGTTTGTTTAAATCTTAGTGGAATCATGTATTAGTTTGTTTAAATCTTAGTGGAATCATGTATTAGTTTGTTTTAATCTTAGTGGAATCATGTATTAGTTTGTTTAAATCTTAGTGGAATCATGTATTAGTTTGTTTTAAATCTTAGTGGAATCATGTATTATTTTATTTAAATCTTAGTGAAATCATGTATTCGTTTATATAAATCTTAGTGGAATCATGTATTATTTTATTTAAATCTTAGTGGAATCATGTATTAGTTTGTTTTAATCTTAGTGGAATCATGTATTATTTTATTTACATCTTAGTGGAATCATGTATTAGTTTATTTAAATCTTAGTGGAATCATGTATTAGTTTGTTTAAATCTTAGTGGAATCATGTATTTGTTTGTTTAAATCTTAGTGGAATCATGTATTAGTTTGTTTAAATCTTAGTGGAATCATGTATTAGTTTGTTTAAATCTTAATGGAATCATGTATTAGTTTATTTAAATCTTAGTGGAATCATGTATTATTTTATTTAAATCTTAGTGGAATCATGTATTAGTTTGTTTAAATCTTAGTGGAATCATGTATTAGTTTATTTTAATTTTAGTGGAATCATGTATTAGTTTATTTAAATCTTAATGGAATCATGTATTAGTTTGTTTTAATCTTAGTGGAATCATGTATTATTTTATTTAAATCTTAGTGGAATCATGTATTAGTTTATTTAAATCTTAGTGGAATCATGTATTAGTTTGTTTAAATCTTAGTAGAATCATGTATTAGTTTATTTTAATTTTAGTGGAATCATGTATTATTTTATTTAAATCTTAATGGAATCATGTATTAGTTTATTTAAATCTTAGTGGAATCATGTATTAGTTTGTTTTAATCTTAGTGGAATCATGTATTATTTTATTTAAATCTTAGTGGAATCATGTATTATTTTATTTAAATCTTAGTGGAATCATGTATTAGTTTGTTTAAATCTTAGTGGAATCATGTATTATTTTATTTAAATCTTAGTGGAATCATGTATTAGTTTATTTAAATCTTAGTGGAATCATGTATTATTTTATTTAAATCTTAGTGGAATCATGTATTATTTTATTTAAATCTTAGTGGAATCATGTATTAGTTTATTTAAATCTTAGTGGAATCATGTATTAGTTTGTTTTAAATCTTAGTGGAATCATGTATTATTTTATTTAAATCTTAGTGGAATCATGTATTATTTTATTTAAATCTTAATGGAATCATGTATTAGTTTATTTAAATCTTAGTGGAATCATGTATTATTTTATTTAAATCTTAGTGGAATCATGTATTAGTTTATTTAAATCTTAGTGGAATCATGTATTAGTTTGTTTTAAATCTTAGTGGAATCATGTATTATTTTATTTAAATCTTAGTGGAATCATGTATTATTTTATTTAAATCTTTATGGAATCATGTATTAGTTTATTTAAATCTTAGTGGAATCATGTATTATTTTATTTAAATATTAGTGGAATCATGTATTAGTTTATTTAAATCTTAGTGGAATCATGTATTATTTTATTTAAATCTTAGTGGAATCATGTATTAGTTTATTTAAATCTTAGTGGAATCATGTATTAGTTTGTTTTAAATCTTAGTGGAATCATGTATTATTTTATTTAAATCTTAGTGGAATCATGTATTATTTTATTTAAATCTTAATGGAATCATGTATTAGTTTGTTTAAATCTTAATGGAATCATGTATTAGTTTGTTTTAAATCTTAGTGGAATCATGTATTAGTTTATTTAAATCTTAGTGGAATCATGTATTATTTTATTTAAATCTTAGTGGAATCATGTATTAGTTTGTTTTAAATCTTAGTGGAATCATGTATTATTTTATTTAAATCTTAGTGGAATCATGTATTATTTTATTTAAATCTTAATGGAATCATGTATTAGTTTATTTAAATATTAGTGGAATCATGTATTAGTTTGTTTAAATCTTAGTGGAATCATGTATTAGTTTATTTTAATTTTAGTGGAATCATGTATTAGTTTATTTAAATATTAGTGGAATCATGTATTAGTTTATTTAAATCTTAGTGGAATCATGTATTATTTTATTAAAATCTTAGTGGAATCATGTATTATTTTATTAAAATCTTAGTGGAATCATGTATTATTTTATTTAAATATTAGTGGAATCATGTATTAGTTTGTTTAAATCTTAGTGGAATCATGTATTAGTTTATTTTAATTTTAGTGGAATCATGTATTAGTTTATTTAAATATTAGTGGAATCATGTATTAGTTTGTTTAAATCTTAGTGGAATCATGTATTAGTTTATTTTAATTTTAGTGGAATCATGTATTAGTTTATTTAAATATTAGTGGAATCATGTATTAGTTTATTTAAATCTTAGTGGAATCATGTATTATTTTCTTAAAATCTTAGTGGAATCATGTATTAGTTTATTAAAATCTTAGTGGAATCATGTATTAGTTTATTTAAATATTAGTGGAATCATGTATTAGTTTGTTTAAATCTTAGTGGAATCATGTATTAGTTTATTTTAATTTTAGTGGAATCATGTATTAGTTTATTTAAATATTAGTGGAATCATGTATTAGTTTATTTAAATCTTAGTGGAATCATGTATTAGTTTATTTTAATTTTAGTGGAATCATGTATTAGTTTATTTAAATATTAGTGGAATCATGTATTAGTTTGTTTAAATCTTAGTGGAATCATGTATTAGTTTATTTTAATTTTAGTGGAATCATGTATTAGTTTATTTAAATATTAGTGGAATCATGTATTAGTTTGTTTAAATCTTAGTGGAATCATGTATTAGTTTATTTTAATTTTAGTGGAATCATGTATTAGTTTATTTAAATATTAGTGGAATCATGTATTAGTTTATTTAAATCTTAGTGGAATCATGTATTATTTTATTAAAATCTTAGTGGAATCATGTATTAGTTTATTAAAATCTTAGTGGAATCATGTATTAGTTTATTTAAATATTAGTGGAATCATGTATTAGTTTGTTTAAATCTTAGTGGAATCATGTATTAGTTTATTTTAATTTTAGTGGAATCATGTATTAGTTTATTTAAATATTAGTGGAATCATGTATTATTTTATTTAAATCTTAGTGGAATCATGTATTAGTTTGTTTAAATCTTAGTGGAATCATGTATTAGTTTGTTTTAAATCTTAGTGGAATCATGTATTATTTTATTTAAATCTTAGTGGAATCATGTATTAGTTTATTTAAATCTTAGTGGAATCATGTATTAGTTTATTTAAATCTTAGTGGAATCATGTATTAGTTTGTTTAAATCTTAGTGGAATCATGTATTAGTTTGTTTAAATCTTAGTGGAATCATGTATTAGTTTGTTTAAATCTTAGTGGAATCATGTATTAGTTTGTTTAAATCTTAGTGGAATCATGTATTAGTTTGTTTAAATCTTAGTGGAATCATGTATTAGTTTGTTTAAATCTTAGTGGAATCATGTATTAGTTTGTTTAAATCTTAGTGGAATCATGTATTAGTTTGTTTAAATCTTAGTGGAATCATGTATTAGTTTGTTTAAATCTTAGTGGAATCATGTATTAGTGTGTTTTAAATCTCAGTGGAATCATGTATTAGTTTATTTAAATATTAGTGGAATCATGTATTATTTTATTTAAATATTAGTGGTATCATGTATTATTTTGTTTAACCCAAAAATACCTTTAATAAATTCATGGTTTTCAGTACTAAAAAAAATGAATGAATTTATGTTTGCTTTTTTATGAAAATAATGCATAATAAATTATAACAGTAAAAAAAGTATTTAATTTTTACAGAGACATTATGAAAAAGGCTCCTAAAGTCTGTATTAATTAATTCGATATAGCTCTAAGTAAAATTAATTTCTCAGACTACCGATATTAACATTGAATTAACCATTGTTGATTTAATATTTTCACACACACAAAAAAAATATAATTACAAAAAATATTTCTACTTAAAAAAAAAAATACAGGTTTCGCATCATTTTTATATTTTTAAGATTTTAATACTTTCCTTATTTGCATGAATGTGAAACTTTTAGCGTAACATAATTTTTATATAATATTGGCCAATAATTTAAAAAATAATTTTTATATAATATTGGCCAATAATTTAAAAAATAATTTTTATATAATATTGAACAATAATTTAAAAAATAATTTTTATATAATATTGACCAATAATTTAAAAAATAATTTTTATATAATATTGGCCAATAATTTAAAAAATAATGTTTATATAATATTGGCCAATAATTTAAAAAATAATTTTTATATAATATTGGCCAATAATTTAAAAAATAATTTTTATATAATATTGGCCAATAATTTAAAAAATCATTTTTATATAATATTGGCCAATAATTCAAAAAATAATTTTTATATAATATTGACCAATAATTTAAAAAATAGTTTTTATATAATATTGAACAATAATTTAAAAAATAATTTTTATATAATATTGGCCAATAATTTAAAAAATAATTTTTATATAATATTGGCCAATAATTTAAAAAATAATTTTTATATAATATTGAACAATAATTTAAAAAATAATTTTTATATAATATTGGCCAATAATTTAAAAAATAATTTTTAAAAAATTAATTAATTTTTGAGCTTATTAAGCTATTTTTGGTACAAAGAAGATGTTTTTTAAATTATTTAATTCAATATTTTAGGACTTAACTATCTTTGAAATAGACCCAGAAAACTAATATTTATCTTTTAAGGGATTTTTACAATGAATTTATTTAACGTCCAAATTTAGCTGAATTGTTTAGCTCGTCGTGAAAACATTTTCATAACATTTTTTTTCACGTGTACAAATATTTTTTTGTTGTTCTTTTGGAAATTAACTTTAATCTCTAATTTTTCAAATACAATCGGAAAGTCGTCAGAAATCTAAAAAAAAAAAATTATGATAAATCGGCTTTCAAAACAATCTTTATTCGTCATTTTTTTGCTTGTACCTACTGTACGTGCTTGAGCATACAAAATTGGCCAGACTGATAACAAAGAAACACATTGCTTAATATCCGGAAAACCACTTACTTGGAGCAATTAAAAAGCGATATTCGTTTTCAGCATACCCAAAAACATACAGAAGTCATCATGTTAAACGTGATTGTTAAGTAGGCACCGCCAAAACTGGGGGGGGGGGCAGGTAAGTACTTTTTGACGGACCGTCTTTTTAAAAATCTACCAAAAATCAGGTAATTATCCAATCAATACGAAATTTTCAGCGATTATTTAGAGAAGAATGAACTTTATAATAGTGTACTTATTTTTCATAAACGATATTTATATATATATTTTTTTTGCTTACAACCCCCCCCCCCTTGTTTTTAAGTGGGAACAAATATGCTTAAAATAATCATCTGAAACTAAACAAAACATATTCCGTTGTTGTAAGGGACAGGAATCTAGATTTTAAAAAAAAAAAAAAATTGTTTACATACCTTATTTTGACGTCTGAATATCAGAACTTTGATTGTGTTTAATTATCCCGTTTTTGACTTTTGGAGTGTGAAATTCGGTGAATATGTTAAGTAAAATAATTAATTTAAGCTAAGCAAAAAAAAAAATTTTTTTAAATATTTATACGAAAAAAAAACATTTTAAAATCTTTGATAAATAAATTAATAATTTTTTTTTAGCAAGCCGAATAATGCATGACCATTATTAAACAGGGAATTCTTTGAAGAATCGATACAAAAAAAAAAATCGATAAATATTGTGCCCTTTGTGTTAAAAAATATCATCAGTTTTTCGATCCCGTTTGATAACATTTGCCGCCTTTCGACTACGGTGGACCAAACGCGCTGAAATAAATTTGTTGGATCTCCGTGACTGCCAAAACCGGTGCAAGCGTGAATCAGTACAATTTATGTTTGTCAACAGTCAACACTCACGTAGTAACGAGACGTTTCTCTTTTCATTGCGAGACAAAATTATGGATGGTAAGTAAAAAATTTATTATTTTTTTTATTATTACACGTGTTTATTTTTATTTTACCGAAACTATAGCGGACATTTGTTCATCTGTCTGCCATAAACGAAACTTTACAGTGAAAAATTAATTTTAAACTAGAAACAGTACTTTTTTTATATTGCGAAAAATACGCACCGTAAAAAAATGGTTAAACCTTCTTCATTGAATTATTAGGTGAAAGTGCAGAATAGTTGAACACCCCTCCATGTTAAGAATGGCATTCTAAATAAAGTTATTATTTTAGTATGGCCCGTACACTTGCAGTGTCAAAATTACACAAAAGGAAGCTTAGAATAAATTCTTGTCAAATTGCCGATGTTGTCTAACGGAGCACTTGTTTTTCTAAAGTTGATTTAAATTGGTTTTCGGGTGTGTTATGACTGAATATCACACTTAAAATTGTGAATTATGCGTGAATCTCTTGAAAAACCTGTCAGAAAGAAGCCCCCCCCCCAAAAAAAAAACCGGGTTTGTATTACTGCATACATAGATTTGAAAAAGTTGTCAAAAAACAAATATATAACATATAAATGCTATCACAGGTAAGATAAGTTACTTTTCTACCAAACTGAATATATTTTTCGTGTTTTTGTTCAATGTAACATGTTTATTCAGCTCGAAAACCATACAGTGTTACCGATGCATTGGAAAATTCAATATGGCGTCTGACTCTCTTTAACACGATAAGTTTGGGAAAAGGTGTTATAAATAAAAAACTGGATAAAATACTGTTAAAAACTCGCTCAATATATGTGACCATGACATAGGTTGACATATATTCGGCGGGTTTATAGCAAAAGTGTTAGATAACATAAGGCAATGCATCCAAGAGCCCCGGCAAATTTTTCAATACAAAAAAGATTTCTTCGGTAACCCTCTGGACTTATAAAATTACAAAAAGCATTTTGATGGCTCCTGCTTAGATTCAATGCTTGTCTGCATGAAATACTAAGCTCCATAGAAAAGCAATACAAGAAATCTTTCCACACAGTAGCTGGTAATTTGGATGAGGTCATGTCATCTGCCAGGGAACATACAATGTTCGCCGAGAGCATCATTGGTGAATTCTGCAAACATAAAGAGTTGGCGCCAAATGCTTCAGTAGACACCATTTCTAATTTGATTAAGGTATGTATTTATCCTTTAACAATGAATTAAATAAATAATATTTGTCATACTCTTATGAAATTTTTTTAATGAAAAATTTAGATGTATTTTATTTTAAAAACTTTCCAATATATTTGGTAGTCTAAACGAAATGGTGTACTGAAGCTCATTAGTGATGCAGAAAAACAAATGTTATTTCGGCAAGTATTGAACCTGGCGATTCCCCACGGCAGAAATGATTATGCCGATTCCATAAAAAAACGTGATGCCACATCAACAGAAATCCTTGCTAGAGCAGGAAAGAAAAAAATCATCAAATGAAGCCCAATATAGAAGACGCCTGGAGAATTTTATTAGGACTCAGTCTGTAAGTATTTGTTCTTTTAATTCTTTAGCATAAATTTGGATTTTTTTCTATTTTTTCGCATTATTTATTTTATTTAATAACTTTTTCTTTTTTTTTTAACAGAACGATTCAAGTGACACACTGCAGCAGGCACTTCCACATATATCAACTGACCGACTAATGTCATTACAGGGGATTCTTTTAGGAATACCTGAATCCCGAAGTATTTCACATTACTGGGAAATAAATGGTGCAGTTGAAAAATATCATGGTGAAATAAAGGAAATCCACAGTAACCATTATATTATTTTTTACTATAAACCAGATGATGTTGGTGATCAAGAAGTGATACTTGTGGTTGAACTGGCAGTAGATTTCCTCTGTGAAGACATGGATTTCCGTTGATGATGGTTAAGTGACATCCCACGAGCTTGCATCCCCTCAGAGTGTTACCAAAAACGGCCGTTTTTAGGGCCAGCATATTCTAATGAAAGTGTTTCTATAAAAATTGTGGAAAGAACAAATTTATATTTTATTTATGGATAAATGGTTTTAGATGCGTAACTTCGCAGGTTATGTAGGCAACAAAACCTAGTTCTTCCCTGTGCAATGAAGGAGAAATCTTTCTAGACTGGGTCAATTTTAATTTTTTATTCTGCTTTAAATTGCCCCCACCCCATTTTGGGGAGCCAGACCCCCCCCCCCACACACACATTAAAAAGCAAACTCATCAAAATGGTCACCCATCTTGTACTGGCCAGCCTCAGGGTTGCTTATATAGTTTATTTTTTATTCTGTTTTAAATCCCCCCCCCCATTTTGTGGAGCCTGAGCCCCACACACGCGTACACATTAAAAAGCAAACTCATACAAAATGGTCACCCATCTGGTACTGGCTAGCCTCAGGGTTGCTTATGTAGTTTAGCTTAATTTTTATTCTGCTTTGAATTACCCCCCCCCCCCCATTTGGGGGAGCCTGACCCCACACACACACATACACATTAAAAACCAAACTCATCAAAATAGTCACCCATCTGGTACTGGCCAGCCTCAGCGTTAATAATACATTGAAATTTTCGTCACTGAAAAATAAGTTTTTTTTGGCCTGTGTGGTCTTCCATAGTTTGCTTTTTATTAAACACAAACGTAAATATTATCGATGTGGACTCTAGATGGACGCGAAGTAACTGTTTGACTATATGAATAAGTGGAATTATTTGAACTCCAGGTACTTATATTATAATATTTTTGCATATTTTCATAGAAAATCTTAGTTAGACTAAAAATAAACAACTTAATTCTTTCAAAAACCTTTTTTAAAAAATATTTATATATGCTTTTTGTGCAAGACAAAAAATGTCAATTGTTAACTTTTGGGGAAATTTTAACATTTAAAATTTAATTAAAAATAGTAGAAAAAGTTTTACATTATTCAGCTTTCTATATGATAAAATTCAGGATTTTATCTTTCTGGAAAAAAAAAAGTTACTCAGAAATCATAGATTTTAATAAATGTAATTTCGTTTTAAAAAACAACAACTCGATTTTTCGGCCATTTTTGGCGGTGCCTATTGCTAAGGTGGAAAGCAACAATTTATCATTTGATAGGAAGCCCTTCAAATTTACAAACGTGGCAAATTTTTTGCGCTGACCATTCAACAATGATGAAAAACTGAAAAGCAAAAGCGAAAAATAAAACCAATATTTTTATTAGGATTATTTGCTTAGTAAATGTAGTTATCTCCCTTACATTTTTAACGTATTCTGCAAATGCGCAAAAATCGATACTAGATTCATGTAGTAATACTTACGTTTTTGTTTTATAATCTGCTTTCGATTAACTTTATCTGCTTTTATAAAGGAAACAATTTTTCAAATGTGATTGACTTTACAAACTCAAGTTAATATTCAAGATGACGAACGGAAGAGCAAGTTCGCAGAAAACAAAATTGAAGAGGAAAAATAAAAAAAAGAAATTATTTCGAAATAGAGCCGATTTATTTGGTGAATATAACGGATAAAATTAGTATTATTTTATTTAACATTTTAATATTTACATGAGTGAGAACAGATTACAAGTTTTATCTTTATTAGGTACGGGCAAAATGAATGGCGACGCTCAATTGCTGCAATGCTGCACTGCTGCTGCAGTTGCTGCACTTCAATTTCTTGTTCTCTGTCAGTGGAAGAGAAATCCTTCACGACTGAGACAATTTTTATTTTTGTTCCTTTTCTCCACGTTAAAAAACGACCCTGGTGTCTAACTCTGTCCCGTGGGGAGGCATAGTAAATAGGTACAACTTTTAAGCGAACTATTTTTCGTTGCGGAGGCCGGTAAGAAACTTGTCAATATTACCACTTCGCCTGATACAATGCTGGAGAGGGAGGTGGCAAAGATAGCATCCTTTATTTCCAAAATAAAAACAAATAAAGATGTTTGGTTTCATTTCAATAATAATTCACCAGGAAAAATTTAAAAAAATAAAAAATGAGGTAAAGGTGCAAATAGTTTCTAAGGTATGAAGAAATGATCAACTTCTTTGCTAGGGTTTATTACTCTTTATATAAATAGAAATTTAATTTGGGCTTTTATCTTTCAAACACAATCCTAAAATAATCGGAATTCTATAAAAAAAGTTGCTGCACTTCAATTTCTTGTTCTCTGTCAGTGGAAGAGAAATCCTTCACGACTGAGACAATTTTTATTTTTGTTCCTTTTCTCCACGTTAAAAAACGACCCTGGTGTCTAACTCTGTCCCGTGGGGAGGCATTGTAAATAGGAACATTTTGGCAGGATTGGAGTTTAGGTGACAATTAACCTCGCACCCAAAACAACCCAAACCAAAAACGAAAGGGACGCAAATCTCCATTCACCGTTTAAATTTTTTTTTTTTTTATCCATGGAAACAGTTTACGGTACTTGTACAGTTTCGTCAAGGCATTAAAAAAATAAAAATACCGAAAAAAGTTTAAATTGTATGTATTCGAACGAAGTTCTCCGAAAAAAAAAATTTCACTTGATTTCATCAAGTAGTTTTTTTTTGTTTTTTTTTTACAGCGGAAAAACACGTTTTTATGAGAGCACGTTGAAGGCGGCCATCTTGGATTAAAAAAGATTTGTTTGAATTTTAGAAATGCCAAAGGGAGATAACTCCAGTTAAACCCCCTTCCCATCTTTAATGCTAGCTTTTCTTCCTAAAAATCGAACATTTTGCTCGATATCATAACAAATTGTTTTTCCGCTGTAAAAAAAAAAAAAAAAAAAAAAAAAAAAATAGGTACTTGATGAAATTAAGTGAAATGTTTTTCCGGAGAACTTCGTTTCATAACGGATACAATTTAAACTTTAAGAATAAGATGGACCCTGTGGAAATTGAGGGCTTGAAAAAAAGCTGGTTGCATGTCACGATTCCAAGCAGGAGGTAAGACTTGGCTCAATTAGAGACAGGTGTGGAGAGGATACGAGAATGCTTAAGGGTACCAAAGACCTATTAGAAGCAGTACCATAGGCAAATCACATATAGCTTAATGAGGTGAGAGAAAAGTAAAATATAACGTAGGTACGTAAGAAGATATAACCTTATATTTTTTTTTTTTTAGAGATGCATGAATTCTGGATATATCTGTTGGATCTTGGAAGCTCTGATAAGAGAAAAGAAAAAATCACAAAAATCGGGCCATAGCTAGAAATTAGCGCAAATAGGAATTATGGCGCAAAGTTGGGGTTAATTAGTTAAGGGTGATATTCTCTAAACTTTCATCAAAATTCCAAGAGTCCAAGCAAGGAAATCCAAATGACTCAATGTGATAAAAAAAGGTATATCGTAAACTTTGGAAGCCAATCACGAAGATTAATTATGAGCTTTGAGATTCACAGAAAAGGATAAGATCGTTACAAAATGAAAACAAAACCATACTTAATAGAACACCGGGCAAAGGATACGATCAGGGCACTTTTGGGATCGAAAGAAGTAAAGCGAGACCTCTAGCTTACGGCATAACGGTGGCTGGATAAAGAAGCTGACGTGGACCAGGGGAGGAATAACCTACACCCAAAAAGAAATGCCAAGAAGATCAGAGAGGGTCTGATCTAATAAAAAAATAAAATGAAATAAAATAAATAATAAAATAAAATAAAATAAATAAATAATAATTGTGAAGTCAGTTGGAAAGGGCTGACTAAAGGAGCTTTTTTTTAGCCTTATCTTTCTTAGCCGTGTGGTTGTGTAGATATAAAAAAAATGTACTAGAATTTAAAAATGCATATAGTTTTGGAAAATAAGGATAGATGGAATGTTAGAGAGAGAGAGAGAGAGAGAGAGAGAGAGAGAGAGAGAGAGAGAGAGAGGTGTAAATTATATTGAGACACGTTGACCGGAAGTAAAGATCAGCTGATCGGATTGCAAGCAAGTCATGTGATCAGGTTAGCTGAATTGTGAAGATTTGGTTTGGGCATAGAAGGTGATGGACGGCTTCAGACGTCTCCTCCCCTTCACTGGGGGGGGGGTGACGCTGACGTGTGTAGAAATAAGACCAAGAGAAACCACGCAAGCCAGAGATTCACTTTCCATCTTCTGCGAGACATCTAGAAAATGGAATAAAAACTAAAAAACAAATTCGTGTTGGAGTGAATGAACCTTCGTCCAAAACAGGTAGCGTCTCCCCTCCAAGACACGAGATGTTTCCAGATAGACCAACATCCAAGACACAGAAGGTATGTTGAAAAATACATGTATCACACACACACACAACAGCATATGAACATATCTAAATGATATGTTCATATGCTGTTGTGTGTGTGTTGTGTGTGTGTGTGTGTGTGTAGAAAGAACAGCTGGACAATCACATGACATTAACTCTGATTAGATATATCACACACGATCCCCATTATGATATAACAATGTAACAATATGACTCAACAAATTATAAAAAAGAAGAACCACATATTTCATATGAATGTGGTTTGTCTCCCCTATGTGTTTTCATATGACTCAACATATTTGACTTTTACTTCACAAAAATATGGTTTGTTTCCAGTATGTGTTTTCATATGATGCAACATATTTGACTTCCATGGAAACGAATAACCACATACTTCACAAGAATGAGGTTTGTCTCCCATGTTTGCTCGTATCTAATTCCCCCCAAAAATATATGCAATTAAATTATAAACTAAATGAAATCACCAATGACGAAAGGCTCTTCTGATGTATTAATGGAGTTATTTTCTTTGTTGCAAATTCTGAAAATATAAAATAAATTTGAAAAACTACGGTTCATTTACTAAAATTAAATTTATCATGGTGATTTTTATAAATATAAATTCATTATTAATGAGATTCAAAATAAAATGAGTATAGTTGTAATCAATACAGGTCTTTTAACAAAATCAACTTCTTTTTCAAAAATTTAATTAAAAATCTTTACATTCTTCATTTTAGTGATAAGAATTGATTATTCATATTATTTGGATTCTTCACAATACTGTTCTCATCTTGGGTGTTATTTTCACAACGTTTCTATGTTATCTTCGATCTTATTCAGGTGTATTTTGTCGAACACAGAAATCTATACAAAATTCTGATGTTTATTTGTTTGTTTAACCATCATATGGACCTTCTCTGGGTCATTTAATGCTGTATATACGGTTTAAAATTTTTTTAATAGTTTGTTATTTGATGGCATTTATATTTTATGGTATAGGCTTGCTCTTTTTAGGAAATTTAGAATAGTTTTAGGGTTTTCTTTTTTGAAGAGTTCTTTTGTGGCCTTATTTGTGTGAGGTCATAGCAGTCAAGTAAAAGGTGTTTCACTGTATAAGGTTTGTGATAGTTGAGAGGTTCTTCACTTTTTAGTATGTAGGTGTGAGTATATATGTGTCCTATCCAGATATGTGATAAGACTACTTCAGATTTGCATGATTTTCTGGAATTTAGTAGTTTTTTTTAAGTATAAGTATAATTCGGAAAATTTTGTTGTTTTAGCAATTGTTCCATTCATCGCTAACAACATGCTACTCCCATGCACAAAACAATGGGTTCCATTAAAAACATCGGACATAATTTGAAATTCTATTTTCAATCTCTCTGAGGATTAAAACTTCAACGTTCAGGAGTATGTAACTTACAACTGAATTTTATGAAGTAATCTAACCATAGCACCACTGGTCCTAGCTGAAAATCCTAGTAGGAGTTTTGGGAATTTATTCGTTTTTTTTCCTGAGATTTTTCGGATCATGTCCAAGACCTTTTTACTTTTTGTATTTTATTTTGACGTTCGCTTCAATTCTTTAATGGTTTTGCAAGCTTTAGCGCTACTGTATTTAGTTGGTTCTTTTTTGAATTATCCTTAGTATAGCCCGATGAGTTCTAATGGCTACTTTGCATTTTTCGGCAAACCAGGGTTTATTATTGTTATGACTTGCAATAATATGTACGTGTGTATGTGTGCATGCGTACATGTGGGTGTGTGTATGTGAAAAAAAAACATGTTCGAACATATCTCTCCTGTGCTGCGTCCCCATTTCTCAAACATTGAAACAACAGAATAGAGTTTAAACAATGTATTACTGGAACAACAACGTAACAAGGTTACAACTGAAAAGAGTAGTAAACGTCACCGAGGGTCGCTCTGGTGTTTAATCCACACCTGGGATCAAAAGTTCTATGGTTTATATAATGGATAGAACAGTCCATTTGGAGGGTGATTCCCCCACAACAATTATGTTTTGGGGAGGTAGAGCTTTTTGCAATGCATTCCTCAGCAATATTAAACAGTGTATTAGTAAAATATGGGATATTATTTTGGTTTGGATTATTATCCAATGTTAGTTTAGTCCGGCATAAATTTTGGAATTTTCCCCAATTAGCCTTCTGTAAGTTCCATTGGGGTATTTTGTTTTTCTGCCATTGGATCATTGTTTTCAAGTGTAATGGGAAAGTGGTCACTTTCATATGAATCTTCTAGTACATTCTATTTGTAATCCAAGGCAAGTGTTGGATCACACAATGTTAAATCAATTGATGTGAATGTACCAGTTCCTGGGTGTAAATAAGTGTAGGTTGTCATTATTATATTTTCTATAGTTTTTCCCCTTTTGCTCGTTTTTTCACTTCCCCATATCTCATTATGGCTGTTTAAATCTCCTATAAGTATCTATGGCTTTGGAAGTTGCTGTATTAGTTTGCTCAAATTTGTTTCCGTGATGCTTTCATTGAGAGGTGTGTATAGCGAGTAAATGTTAATGGTTTTGTGGAGTGTTGCTTTTATTGCAGTAGCCTGTAGTTTAGTATTAAGTTGCATTTGACTTTGGCGTATGTCATTTCTAACAGGGATTGATGTACCTCCAGAGGCTCTGAGTCCAGTGTTGTGTATATGGTTATACTGATTGTAGTTTTTAATTTTTATATTGCCATCCGATTTCATAAAGGATTCTTGGAGACAGACTACTACTGGGAGTAATTTATCGAGTAGAATAGTGAGCTAATTTAGATTTGCCTTTAAACTATGACAATTCCACTGGATTATATTATTTGTCTTGTTTCTATCCGGTATGATTTTGTGTGTCATGTTTTGTATTTGGATGTTTTGGGTTTAGTTATCTTTTTTTAGTTCTCATCTATTTGGATGTAGATGTGTCTCTTGTTCGTGTCTGTGTCTCAGCTGAGAGATCTTGTTGGTTTTTTTTATGTTTTGGTTTGGGGCTTTTTGATTAATACTGTTTCTGTTTTTTGTTTATTTTGGTTTTTGGAAGGGGGTTTTGTGTTTCCCTGTTCTGTTTCCCTCTTCCTTGATATTGTGTGTTTAATGTCTGCGTTTTTCCTTGTTCATGACTTGGATCTTTCATGGTTTATTTCTAGTTTTTGTTGATCAGATTCTATTTTGCTCTTTGGAACTTGTTTTTGGTCACTTAATTGAGTTTTCAAGGATACTAGTATTTGTTTTTGGTCACTTAATTGAGTTTTCAAGGGTAATAGTATTTGTTTCTTGTTAGTTTAATTTTGGTTTGTTTTTAAAGTTTCAATTAGACTTTTGAGTTTAGAAACTAGTTTATTGAGTAACTCTTGATAGTTGGTTTGGTTAGTTATTTTTTTGTGATGTTTGCGTAGGTGTTCACTTTTTGGTAGGAATCTACTATTTTCCTTTTCTTTGAATTTTACTTCCAGAATTTCTTTTTCCTTTTTGAAGATTTTGCATATTTTGGAGTATGCTGGATAGTTTTCCAGGCAATTTGGGCATTTTGTTTTATTGGGGCATTCGTTTTCCGTGTGGTTGGGTTCTTTTAGACCACATTTTCCACATGTTTTGTGCACTCTGCAAACTTCTCTATTTTTGGCACTTAAAACATCTGAGGGGCTAGAATATATAGTTCCACTTTTTCAATTTTATATCCAATTTTGACTTCTTTTGGAATTGTAGGAATATTAAATGTTATTATAAACGTCGTTGTAGATATCGCTTGACCTTTTTATATTGATTCGGACATGATCAATCACTCCTTATTTTCTCAAAGCGTTTTTGATTCTGTTGTGGCTAAGGTTTGTTCATGGCTTCTTATGACGCCTTTTGAGGTGCTGAACCTTTCGTGAGCAAAAGTCTTACATTTATAAATATAGAATTTTTTCATTCCTAGGAGGTTTTTTGCATTTTTGTAGTTGTCTACTGTAACAAGTAGGTTGCCATGTTACATTTTTTAAACTGTTTTAGGATTGCTGTTTTGAGTTAATACTTTTTTGATTAGAAATGGAGACAGATCACTGGCCTTTTTTCCTTCCAAGGTTTCAGTAACTATGAATCTTGGGAAATTTTCTTTATGTTCAAGATTAAATTCTTGCACACTGTCTGAGCTGGTGACATCTGAAACGTCTGAGTGAGTTCTTTTGGTTTTTCTAGGTTTTTTAATTATTAGATGCATGTATAGTTGATTAGTTTTTCATCTTTCTTACTCCCCACTCTCCTTGGAGTCTAAATGTGGGAGATGTTAGGGGGGGAACCCATTCGCCCTTTCATCCCAAGGATACAAAAAAGATATTCTCAATCAGTTGAGTTTGTGCCATCGCTTCCTGATTCCTTCTTTAGTTTATGAGAAACATTGGAAGCGAACATTGGGTAGGGAACATTTGTGTGGTTTTATCTCAGCAATTGATTAACCCTTGTCACCACCTTCTAACACTTATTTGGTTGCCTGTGCTTGTAGTAAGATATTGTATTATCTTTAGACTTCATTTTTTTTGTAGTTATTTGCCAGTGTAAGTGTTAGGGTTTGGCATGACTAGCCAATTGATCGGATAAGGCCTCTCCAACCTTCCATCTAGTCGAGGGGAAGGCCGAAGTGGTGTGTTGCAGTGCCACAACATTTTTTTTTCCTAATGGACTGCTCAACCACCAGGATCCCGTCCCAAGACATTACGGGTTGCAACCTACGGCCAACAGGTAACCCCATTAAAGGACTTCTACTCTCAACAGGGGGGCAGCCAACATATTCTGATGCCCCGCCTACGGGGTCTAGTGAAATCTGGTTCATTTCTTCAAATAAACATTCTTAGATTTTAGTTTTAGGATTGGTTTTTATTATTTCTTAATCATAAGGATTGGTTTTTATTATTTCTTAATCATAAGGATTGTTTTTTATTATTTCTTAATCATAAGGATTGGTTTTTATTATTTCTTAATCATAAGCTTGGTTTTTATTATTTCTTAATAATAATCTGGGTTTTTATTATTTCTTAATCATAAGCTTGGTTTTTTTATGTCGTAATCATAAGGATTGGTTTTTATTATTTCTTAATCATAAGCTTGGTTTTATTATTTCTTAATCATAAGGATTGGTTTTTATTATTTCTTAATCATAAGCTTGGTTTTTATTATTTCTTAATCATAAGGATTGGTTTTTATTATTTCTTAATCATAAGGATTGGTTTTTATTATTTCTTAATAATAATCTCAGATTTTATTATTTCTTAATCATAAGGATTGGTTTTTATTATTTCTTAATCATAAGGATTGGTTTTTATTATTTCTTAATCATAAGGATTGGTTTTTATTATTTCTTAATCATAAGCTGTGTTTTTATTATTTCATAATCATAAGGATTGGTTTTTATTATATCTTAATCATGAGCTTGGTTTTTATTATTTCTTAATCATAAGCTTGGTTTTTATTATTTCTTAATCATCAGCTCTGTGTTTATTATTTCTTAATCATAAGCTTGGTTTTTTTATGTCTTAATCATAAGTATTGGTTTTTATTATTTCTTAATCATAAGCTTGGTTTTTATTATTTCTTAATCATTAGCTCCGTGTTTATTATTTCTTAATCATAAGCTTGGTTTTTTTATGTCTTAATCACAAGGATTGGTTTTTATTATTTCTTAATCATGAGCTTGGTTTTATTATTTTTTAATCATAAGGATTGGTTTTTATTATTTCTTAATCATAAGGATTGGTTTTTATTATTTCTTAATCATAAGCTTGGTTTTTTATGTCTTAATCATAAGGATTGGTTTTTATTATTTCTTAATAATAATCTCAGATTTTATTATTTCTTAATCATAAGGATTGGTTTTTATTATTTCTTAATCATAAGGATTGGTTTTTATTATTTCTTAATCATAAGGATTGGTTTTTATTATTTCTTAATCATAAGCTGTGTTTTTATTATTTCATAATCATAAGGATTGGTTTTTATTATATCTTAATCATGAGCTTGGTTTTTATTATTTCTTAATCATAAGCTTGGTTTTTATTATTTCTTAATCATCAGCTCTGTGTTTATTATTTCTTAATCATAAGCTTGTTTTTTTTTATGTCTTAATCATAAGTATTGGTTTTTATTATTTCTTAATCATAAGCTTGGTTTTTATTATTTCTTAATCATTAGCTCCGTGTTTATTATTTCTTAATCATAAGCTTGGTTTTTTTATGTCTTAATCACAAGGATTGGTTTTTATTATTTCTTAATCATGAGCTTGGTTTTATTATTTTTTAATCATAAGGATTGGTTTTTATTATTTCTTAATCATAATCTGGGTTTTTATTATTTCTTAATCATAAGCTTGGTTTTTTATGTCTTAATCATAAGGATTGGTTTTTATTATTTCTTAATCATGAGCTTGGTTTTTATTTTTTCCTTATAATAAGCTGTGTTTTTATTATTTCTTAATCATAAGCTGTGTTTTTATTATTTCTTAATCATAAGCTTGGTTTTTATTATTTCTTAATCATAAGGATTGGTTTTTATCATTTCTTAATCATAAGGATTGGTTTTTATTATTTCTTAATCATAAGGATTGTTTTTTTATTTCTTAAGCATAAGCTTGGTTTTTATTATTTGTTAATCATAAGCTCTGTGTTTATTATTTCTTAATCATAAGCTAAGTTTTTTTATGTCTTAATCATAAGGATTGGTTTTTATTTTTTCTTAATCATAAGCTTGGTTTTTATTATTTCTTAATCATAAGCTGTGTTTTTATTATTTCTTAATCATGAGGATTGTTTTTATTATTTCTTAATCATAAGCTGTGTTTTTATTATTTCTCAATCATAAGGATTGTTTTTTATTATTTCTTAATCATAAGGATTGTTTTTTATTATTTCTTAATCATAAGCTTGGTTTTTATTATTTCTTAATCATAAGCTTGGTTTTTATTATTTCTTAATCATAAGCTTGGTTTTTATTATTTCTTAATCATAAGCATGTTTTTTTATGTCTTAATCATAAGGATTGGTTTTAATTATTTCTTAATCATAAGTTTGGTTTTATTATTTCTTAATCATAGGGATTGATTTTTATTATTTCTTAATCATGAGCTTGGTTTTTATTTTTTCCTTATAATAAGCTGTGTTTTTTTTAATTTCTAAATCATAAGCTGTGTTTTTATTATTTCTTAATCATAAGTATTGGTTTTTATTATTTCTTAATCATAAGGATTGGTTTTTATTATTTCTTAATCATGAGCTTGGTTTTTATTTTTTCCTTATAATAAGCTGTGTTTTTTTAAATTTCTAAATCATAAGCTGTGTTTTTAGTATTTCTTAATCATAAGTATTGGTTTTTATTATTTCTTAATCATAAGGATTGGTTTTTATTATTTTTTAATCAAGAGCTGGGTTTTTAATTTTTCTTAATCATAAGGATTGGTTTTTATTATTTCTTAATCATAAGGATTGGTTTTTATTATTTCTTTATCATAAGCTTGGTTTTTATTATTTCTTAATCATAAGCTTGGTTTTTATTATTTCTTAATCATAAGCTGTGTTTTTATTATTTCCTAATCATAAGCTTGGTTTTATTATTTTTTAATCATAAGGATTGGTTTTTATTATTTCTTAATCATAAGCTGTGTTTTTATTATTTATTAATCATAAGGATTGGTTTTTATTATTTCTTAATCATAAGCTTGGTTTTTATTATTTCTTAATCATAAGGATTGGGTTTTTTTATTTCTTAATCATGAGCTTGGTTTTATTATTTCTTAATCATAAGGTTTGGTTTTCATTATTTCTTAATCATAAGCTTGGTTTTATTATTTCTTAATCATAAGGATTGGTTTTTATTATTTCTTAATCATCAGGATCGGTTTTTATTATTTCTTAATCATAAGGATTGGTTTTTATTATTTCTTAATTATAAGATTGGTTTTTATTATTTCTTAATCATAAGGATTGTTGTTTATTATTTTCTAATCATAAGGATTGGTTTTTATTATTTCTTAATCATAAGGATTGGTTTTTATTATTTCTTAATCATAAGTATTGGTTTTTATTATTTCTTAATCATAAGCTTGGTTTTTATTATTTCTTAATCATAAGGATTGGGTTTTTTTATTTCTTAATCATGAGCTTGGTTTTATTATTTCTTAATCATAAGGTTTGGTTTTCATTATTTCTTAATCATAAGCTTGGTTTTATTATTTCTTAATCATAAGGATTGGTTTTTATTATTTCTTAATCATCAGGATCGGTTTTTATTATTTCTTAATCATCAGGATTGGTTTTTATTATTTCTTAATTATAAGATTGGTTTTTATTATTTCTTAATCATAAGGATTGTTGTTTATTATTTTCTAATCATAAGGATTGGTTTTTATTATTTCTTAATCATAAGGATTGGTTTTTATTATTTCTTAATCATAAGTATTGGTTTTTATTATTTCTCAATCATAAGCTTGGTTTTTATTATTTCTTAATCATAAGTATTTGTTTTTATTATTTCTCAATCATAAGCTTGGTTTTTATTATTTCTTAATCATAAGCTCTGTGTTTATTATTTCTTAATCATAAGCTTGGTTTTTATTATTGCTTAATGATAAGCTTGGTTTTTATTATTTCTTAATCATAAGCTGTGTTTTTTATTATTTCTTAATCATAAGGATTGGTTTTTATTATTTCTTAATCATAGGCTTGTTTTTATTTTTCCTTGTCATAAGCTGTGTTTTTATTATTTCTTAATCATAAGCTTTGTCGTTATTATTTCTTAATCATAAGGATTGGTTTTTATTATTTCTTAATCATAAGCTTGGTTTTTATTATTTCTTAATCATAAGGTTGGTTTTTATTTTTTCTTTATCATAAGCTGTGTTTTTATTATTTCTTAATCATAAGCTTTCTTATTTTATATACTGACAGCAAAAAGGTTAATTTTGCCCAAATATGTTGATTAAATCCGAATCCATCTTTTTTTGTGTAATCTTGCTTCCACATAATGTTAAGAAAAAAATCCCCTATGTTGCATAAAAATCCATCAAAATGTAAACATTTAAAAGTGCCACCATTTTTTAAATTCCTGGAGAAATGTGGATGTGATATTTCAAACAGAGAGAGAGAGAGAGAGAGAGAGAGAGAGAGAGAGAGAGAGAGAGAGAGAGAGATGGAGATGTGTCCACAAAGCAATTCAAAGGGGAGATAGGAATAATTTTAAAAGTAAATTAGATAAATAATATTTTCTCCTTTGTTAATTATTATCATTAGTTAAGAAAAAAAGGTACCAAATTAAAAAAAAAAAAGGTACCAAATTCAATCTATTGTGAGAAATATTAGACTGGTACAACCAATGGAATTTACTTGTATTTTCTCTACCGCTCTCCCTCAAACCAAGACTGTACCCTAATAAACAAAGTCTCAGACAGCATAGATATAGCACTCTCCCTTGATACTAGCGCACAAATACATGTATTTGGTGACTTCAATGTCCGCCACAATAACTGGCTAGGATTCTCTAATTACACAGATGTAGCTGGTACCACAACACATAGCTTCTCTATATCCCATTCCTATCTCAGTTGGTTACATTTCTGACACGTTTCCCAGACCAGCTAGATCAACATGCCTCACTTCTAGATCTCTTTCTGACAACGGTTCCCAATGACTGTACAACAAATGCCCACAGCCCACTCGGGAATGCTGATCACGCTGTGATAATGGTAGAAATCAGCCTAAATTCTCGCCCTAAAACTGAAGACCCACTACTCAAAACAACGAGGTATTACAAAAAGGCTGATTGGGAAGCCATTAGGGAGCTCATCAGAGATGCCCCATGGCAAAATATCTTTATTCTTCCAGCGGAACAGTGTGCAAATGAGACCACTGAATGGTTCAAAACTGCTATTGAAGCACATGTTCCCGCACGGAAATCCTATAGCAAGCCCCACTCTCCCCAATGGTTTACTTCTGCTTGTGCAGCTGTCATTTGTCAAAGGCAGCATGCGTTCCGCAGATTCAACCGACATAAGTCCAGCTCAAATAAACAGAGGTTTATAGAAGCCAGAAATAATTGTAAGAGAGTGATAGAGACAGCTAAGACAGATTACTCTAAAACCACCAGAAAACGCATCGAAGCACAGAAATTAGGAACCCGGGATTTTTGGAAAATCTACAACAGCGTAGTAAATAATGGACAGTCAACTATTCCCCCACTATCAAACAATCATGAGGTTGATTGCACGGCAACTGACAAGGCTAATCTGCTTGCCAGTCGGTTTGCCTCAAACTCCACACTGAACTCGGTACACCACTCACTCCCTGATTTTCCTCTGCGAACAGACGCCTCACAAGACGATTTGAAAATCACCCCTTCTCAGGTACATGCTATTATAAAAAACCTAGACACCTCAAAAGCATGTGGACCAGATCTCATCCCGGCTGTGCTATTAAAAAAATGCTCTGCCGAGGTTGCTCCAGTTCTGTCCAAACTTTACAATAAATGCCTTAACGAATCTTGTTTTCCCGACTGCTGGAAAACCGCCTCTGTGGTACCAGTCTTCAAGAATTCTGGTGAAATTATCGCCCCATTAGCCTCCTCCCGCTTTTCGCCAAAATATTTGAGTCCTTAGTTAATCAAGCCCTAGTTCAGCCCCTAACAGCTGGTAAACTCCTGACTGACAAACAATATGGATTCAGGCAAGCCCGTTCAACAGCAGATATCTTAACTGTAGTTTCTGAACGTATATACCGTTCATTGGATAAAACAGGGGAGGGTAGAGCGGTGGCCCTTGATATATCTAAGGCTTTTGACAGGGTATGGCACGATGGTCTTCTAAGGAAAATTAGATCATATGGAATCACTGGAAGAATTCATAATGTAATTACATCCTTCTTAAGTAATAGAAAAATCAAAGTTGTCCTCGACGGTCGTACATCCAAACGATATGACATAAATGCGGGAGTACCTCAGGGGTCTATCCTTGGACCTCTATTATTCAAAATATTCATAAATGACCTCCCTGATGAAATTGTTTCGGAGATGGGAATATTTGCCGATGACACCACTCTCTATAACAGACATACACACATATATATATACAAACCTTTATATATACATACATACATATATATATACACATATATATATATACACATATATATATATACACATATATATATACATATGTGTATATACATATATATATATACACACATATATATGCATATATATATACACACACGCACATATATATATATATATACACATATATATATACACATATATATACA